>NC_143561.1:86326666-86633500 GCF_054136105.1 Typopeltis vanoorti | reverse complement strand
GAAAAAATAGGTCAACAGTTTAATGGCAGAATTTTTTTTTTTTTTTTTTTTTTAATGTGCTGAATATGGCTTTGCTTCCATGCTTTGGAATGAAAGATAATGAACACACAATTTAAGAGAACATCTCTTGAGTACAATAGGTAGAATACTATCAGGATCAGATGCATCTTTGGTACCCAGGTTATTAATAATTCCTTTAATGTCTTTCTGCTGGAAGACTGCAAGAGGCATGTGATACAATGTCCCATTCATATTGAGAGATAATGTTTGTCATTTATACAAGATTGGATGAGGAGAATAATGCCAGGTAGGCAGCTTTAGCTGACATTGCAATAGTAACATCTGGATATAAGAGGTAGGAGACACATATATGGACAGATTTTTTCACCCAGCAGTCTTTGCAAAGGACCAAAAGGCATGATTAACATTTGAGCCACAGGTAAGTTTTCTACATTTAGACTTTCAAAATTAGACAAATTTTAATAACAGTTGTTTTACAATTATTTTGGACCAACCAGGGATTCTAAACTTATTTAGGATTCTAGACTTATTTCCTGCAGGACCTTGTTTAACCAGGTTTCACCTGGTTAAACAAGGTCCTGCAGGAAATAAGTCATACAGTGCAAAGGAATACTACTGGAATAAACTCCGATACAGCTTCAGAAGAATTCAAGATAGGTACCAACCTAAGAATACCAATGGAAAAGAAGCGAAATTAGCATAAAAATTACAGAAGTCCCATATCGACATAATTTATGCCATTGAAATAGAAAAAATGAGTACAATACAACACTAAACACCAATCTTGGATGGAAGGCAAGGACTGAGATAGTAGTTTATTGGTTATTTTTTAAGAGTAGCAAGTTGTAATAGTTTGGGAATACTTCTTGTGGATGGTTGTTCCAGAGGACAGAGGCAGAAGGAAAAGGAAAAGCAGGTTTCAACTCCTTTGATGTGTGAATCTGTAAGGGAGGGATCATATATATATGATCTGAACTGCTCTCCTCCAGAGGGCATCAAGAATTTTTTTAAGTAGTTTTAGGTGCAACACCCCAAACATGTGAGAAGTATTCTAAAGATAAGCAGATTTGGGATTTGTATAAAGTTAAGAGATCTGCGCAGTTAGCCGAGTGGCTATGTGCCTCGTAACCATATGCCTGGGAAAGGAGTGTCCTGGGTTCGATTCCCGTTGCTGACGTGAGGAACTTAAAGATCTTTCTCAGCCACAGCCAAGTTAGTCAGTCTTGGGTGTGGACAGTAAGGTTTTTCTCCACTGGGATTTTTCATAAAACTTCTTGAGATCTCAACACCACGACGGACATAGGATACACCTGGGAATAGGTCTGACCACCTTATCCTGAGAATGGTTGAGGTCTGATGATTATTAATAAAAAAAAAAAAAAAAAAAAAAAACCTCAACACCACAAGGTAAAAGAGGGAAAAAGAAAGATGAGATAAAGTTGAGTTGGCTATGTGTAAAAAAAAACAGCATGTCAGACAAAAGAACTTGAACTCAGAAGATGGATGATGAATTTCATCACCTGGTGTGTGTGATCCACTGACCCACTTATTGGAGACCTGAAGTGACTTGAAAAAGTTCCATGTGCAGTCTCTAGAGCAGGGTTTCCAGACTATGTAAAAAAAAAAAAAAAAAAAAAAAATACAATGTGCATATATATAAAAAAAAATATATATATATATATATAAAAAAAAAAAATATATATATATATATATATATATATATATATATATATATATATAAATAAAAAAGTGAAAAAAATTGAAAAAAAAATTCTTTCTCCACCCACAGTACAAATGTAAGAGAAGAGGCGAAGAGGCAAAACAGTATTCTGGTAGCAATGAAGGTGATAGACTGTCCTTGCCCTGTTGAAGGATGGTACACTGATCAATGTTTAAGGCACTGATTATAGATGATCTTGATGCTTAGTATATCTGTCCACTGAATAGTCTGATGTTGTTGTCGAGTCTGTTGAAGAGCTAGATATCACTGTGAGCCTGTAGAACTGCTTTGGCAATCTGTTGAGTTTTGATGGAGTAGAGATTATCTCTAGGATTATTGTCAATTTTCTGTAGAGCAGTGGCAATTGCTGGACAAGAATAGATATGGGCAGGTGTTAGTTCAACTCCTGGCCAGTTCTTGCATATTTCATAGCTTCTAGTGCCATCAGGCTGAATTTTCATGCCTTTAAAACGTTCCATCCTTAGTCTGGTGATGATTGTGGTTATTTCTCTATTTTCATTAATTTCAGTGATTTCATGTTTCTTCTTGATAGTTTGTTTTAATAATCTTATTTTTTGCAACAGAATTAGCATCAGTTAGTGGTAGTAATTTTTGAGGTGAGTATCTTGCTTCTTTGGCTAGTTTGTCTGCTCTCTCATTGTCTTCAATATTTACACAGGCTGGTATATTATAGTGTACAGTTCTTATTTATCAAATTTAAAGTTTTAGATGTTCATGAAATTCCTGTGCGAGTTTTGTTTTTCCATTTTTTTAATGCTTCAAGTTCCCAATTCCATGATGAGCATCTATTTTGATCAGTTTGTCAGATTTATTTATTCGTTTTGTGTGAGAACTACAGAAAATATAAGAGCAGCATATAAATAATGATTCAACGCATACATTTAAATACATTAAAAGAATTGGGATTAAAAACATACATTAAAAGACAAAAATGCCACTTGCATGAAATATTAAGTAAAAACATAAAAAGTCAAATTTCACTCATCCAGTGACTAATATACTTTAAAGCTGTTTCATTACACTGCATTAAATCTTCTTGGGTACATATATTATTAATGTCTATTAAGCAGCATTGCAGAAGATGATCCATGGTTTGTGTTTCAACACATGAGCAGCTGTCATTGTCTGTGCATTCCCATCTGGCCATAATCTGCTTTGATATGCCCATTCCGGAACGAAGTCTATTCAATGTCTTCCATCTTTGTAAGTCAAGATGTAAGCTGGAAGGAAGAGATTCGTTTAAGTTCAAAGCCTCTGGAGATTGTTCTTGCTGCATTGTTAACCTTGTAGCTTTTAGGGAATCAACCAACAGTTCCACTGAGTGAATAAAACTTTTCCTTGATCTTAGCCTCTTATGTACTGCAACATGTCCATAACAAAGGATGCCGTTCATCATTTAGTTGTTTCCGCTCACATCTACTCTGTGTAGTCCTCCTGTTGTGAGAGGCTGCAATACCAGACAGTGAGTATAGATGGCCAATTTTTATAGGTTTAAGGCAGCCGGTAATGTACTGACATGTTTCATTAAGAACCTTAGCAATAATTTTGACATGATCTTTCCCAAAACAGGGCTAGTATACTCTGCTGTCAAAAAGCAGGGTGATAGTGCAGAGATGTGCAGTATTTGTGGATTTGCACCCCACCAAGATGATGTTAATCGGTGTAGAATATTATTACGTGTTTGAGTTTTAGCTGCTGCTGCTGCTGTCTTCTCTATGAGTCGCTTATAATTTAGGGGTCCTATCTAGTGTAACACCTATGTAAGTTGGATTTGGATAATTGACCAGTTTCACACCATTTCATTCTAAATTCAACCCTCTCTTCACCTCCCTATTATTGAGATGGAAAAGACACATTTGGGTTTTACTGGGATTTGGTTTCAGTTGGTTTTCCTTATAGTAAACTGTAAGGGTTTCTAGCTCTTCTGTGAGCTGCTTTTAAATGTCATCAAATGATTTTGCTTGATAAGCTATTGCCTGGTCATCTGCATATAATAAGTTATGTTAAAGATACCAAGCAATTTTAAGCCTGGTTTTACTCCATTTTTTCCAAGTAAGCAAACAGACAAAATGTCAAGTTTGCGCCTGCAATTTATGCAAGACTAGCTGATCCCCACAGGTAGTGCAAGACCAAGGCAACTCGTGGTAAAAGTGGAGCAAGCTCTGATCACTAATCTTAATATTTACCCTTAATGCCAAAACACATCTCCAAGAAGGGGATGTATGATGTTTTGTATTAAAGGCAAGGGGCCACTTTCTAGCCTAGCTCCCACTGATGAGACCTCAATAAAGGTCGAAACCGGTCTGGGTAGTGGCCCCTTGCCTTTAATACAAAACATCATACATCCCCTTCTTGGAGATGTGTTTTGGCATTAAGGGTAAATATTAAGATTAGTAATCAGAGCTTGCTCCACTTTTACCACAAGTTGCCTTGGTCTTGCACTACCTGTGGGATCAGCTAGTCTTGCATAAATTGCAGGTGCAAACTTGACATTTTGTCTGTTTGCTTACTTGGAAAAAATGGAGTAAAACCAGGTTTAAAATTGCTTGGTATCTTTAACATAACTATACCCAAGTTAAAAATACTTTCTACTTCTATTTCTGCATATAATAAGGTTCTTGACTGTGGGTTTATAAGGTTGGTCATTAGTATATATGTTGAAGAGGAGGGGAGATAGCACACTTCCCTGAGGTAGACCATTTTTCTGGATATGCCATCTGCTCTTTTTTCCTTGAAAACCAACAAAGAATCTCCTGGTGAACAGCAGCGACCTAAATATCCCCACTAACCAATAGTTGTTTGTGATTGTAAATTTTGACTATAAGCTTTCTAAGATTTAATGTATCATATGCTGCTGTCAAATCTATAAATATAGCTCCTATTGCTAACCCCCTTTCAAAGCCGTCCTCAATAAACTGTGTTAAGTTTAATACTTATCCAGGGCACGATCTTCCTGGTCTAAATCCTGCCTGTTCTTTTATCAGCACTTCCTCTATTTCTGGACTTAGTCTGTTCAAGATTAACCTCTTATACAGCTTCAGTGTTGCATGGGAGAGATAGGTCTGTAGCTCTTTGGATCCTCAGCAGGTTTATGCGGTTTCAGGATAGGTATTACTTTCGTTTGCCTCCATATGCTGGGCATTTTAGCAAATTTCCAACAAAAGTTGAAAATTCTAATGCCCACTCTGTTGCCTTTTTTCCCAGATGCCTTAGTATCTCGTTTCTGATATCATCTATACCGGTAGCTTTTCCGTTTTAAGGCTTTTAGGGCATTTTCTAGTTCCTCTTTAGTAAATGGCTTCGAAGAGATTATTTTCTGAATCCCTAACTTTTTTAATATAATCTTTAGGTATTTTTCCTTCAGTACTTGGTTTAATATTCAGGGATGGCTAAGTTGCAATTTGGTTTGCATTTATATTAACTTCGGTTGCTGCTGTTGTGGGGTCACCAGATAATTTTTTGAGTAAGAGCCAGGCTTTCCTGCTACTGTGTTTCATATCTAAGCTTTTAATTTTCTCCGCCCATTGTTGACTTCTTTTTTCAGAGTGTGCTGCTATAAGTTCCTCTCCTGCATCAACTGTTTCTGATGAAAATGGATCTTTATCATATAGGTTACAATATCTTTCATATATTTCCACGTTGTGCTCTGTATAACTTGGAATGTAACATGTTCTACAACCTCTTTGGGATGTGCCTAGTAGCAGACCATCTAATAGCTTTGATGAACTTTCCATAATTTTCTGGTTTGGGTTTAATGTTGGTCAGGTTGATGTCTAATTCTCTTGAGAACTGTTCCCAGTTAGCTTTTTTAAAATTAAAGCATCTTCTAAGTGGGATCTCCTTAAGTCGGACTGGTGGAAAAACTTGCTGCATTATTGGTCTATGTTGTGAACTTGGGATTGGTGCAAGTACCTGTTTAGTGCACAGATTAGTTATTAAATTACTAACAAATACAAGGTCTGGGCTATAACCTCTTTTCCATCTTCCACTGTTAAATGATGGCTGTTTAGGATTGTGTATAAGATTCATTTGATTACTTTCTGTACACTGTTCAACTCTCCATCCTCATTTGTTTCACTATAACCCCACTGTGTGCTATGACTGTTAAAGTCGCCTATAATAATAATAGCAGATTTCCTTTCTGTCAAGTACTAGGGCATTTCAAAAGCTAAGGTTATACTAGATGGTTTATATACTGAGAAAACACTGATGTTATCCAGATCTATTCCAAGGATTTCTATGTTATTTTGGTTTGTGATTAGGCATACTGTAACCTGGAGATCCTGCCGAGTGAAGATAGCACTTCCATACTTTTCATGTGGTATTTCTTTTATGAGCTTCATTCCACCAATTTTAGGTCTGACTTGTTGAGGTCCTTTGTGTGTGTCTCCTGTAGACATAAATATCACATTTTTATTCTTTACACATTTTTGCAATAAGATCTTTTACAGAGGAGAAACCCTCTGTATTATGTGAGGCGATTGTCAGGGTTGGTTCCCATAAGGGCACTGAATTTTAGTGATTGTGTTTCTGATAAAGAAGATGCTAGTCACACTATAAAACTGTAGAAAACTATAGAAGACTGCATTGCACTACAGGGGTCGCGATGGGAACGCTTCTGCTATGACCACTAGTTTGTCAAAATGAGAAGGATGAATGGAGAGCACTATTGTCTACAAAACTATGAATAGAATTAGTAGTGATTTAGAGTAGGTCATTTATGTACAAGAGAAAGTAGGTTCCTAAGAAGGTTCAAACTAAGAAGTTGAGAATTTTTCAAGTCATCATAGAAGGCAGTTGACAAAGAAAAAAGGAAAAGCTAGTTCTTGGAAATATCATTGGCAGAGAAAGAAATGTATACCACATGCTTTGAAAATATTATCAGAGAAAGATCATACTAATAAAAATGGTGAGTACCTGCTAGAGTTCTGTTCAACAAAGATTTGTTATTGCTAACATTATGTTCCAACAAAAATGTGCACAAATTCACATACAAAAGGCATAAGAAATAGTCTCCTATGTTACTGATAGCAGTATCTTCATGCTAGTAGGACAAGGGTATGCGGCATATTTAAAATAAGTAATTACTATTCAATTTTGAAAAAACTTCATAATGAAAAGGAAAATAAGAGGGTTGTTCAATAAGTAATAATAAGACTAATTTTACTTTCGTGAAACCACTCATCACAATATTAATTTCTGTGGAATAAAGAAATGTTACTGTCTGTATTAACAAAAGAAGTTGATAGATGGCATATAAAGGCTGATGTGCCAGAATGTCACATGACTAAATGCAAGCTTATTTCGGCGCCCCTAACAGCCGCGACCAGTCTTCGAAATGGAAGCGTACTTGGAACAGCGTTATGCGATTAAATTTTGTGTGCTTTTGCAAAATTCGGCATAGGACACTTTTAACATGATACGCGAAGCTTTCCATGATGAAGCAATGTCGAGGGCAAGTGTTTTTCGCTGGCATAAAGCTTTTAAGGAAGGCAAAATGTGGAAGATCTTGAACGTGAGGGAAGACCTTCAACGTCCATCACAGAGACAATGATCAACAGAGCAGCGATTATCATCAAGGAGGATCGCAGAATTACAGTACGCCAGCTGCATGTTGTCCTGAATATTTCTATGGGAAGTGTTCACTCAATCATGGCTGAACATTTGGGACTGAAACGTGTTTGCGCCCGATGGATTCCCAAACTCTTGACACCAGAGCAAATGCAGCATCGAATGGATGTGTGCAGAGAATGGAAAGAAAGACTGGAACAAGAAGGCGACAACTTCTTGAAACGCATCATTACAGCAGATGAAGCTTGGTTGTATCACTATGACCCTACAATGAAACAACAAAGCAGTGAACGGAAGCATCTGTCTTCACCTACCCCCAAGAAAGCAAAAATTATAAAATCTAGCTGGTAAAGTTATGACCATAATGTTTTTTTGACTATGAAGGCTGTAGAATTCGGGAATACTGTAAACGGCTCATACTATGCGGATGTTTTACGGACAATGGCACAGCACGTCAAAAGGAAGCGTCCATTGCTGAAGAATGGCTTCTTATTGCACCACGATAATGCAAGGCCACATATTGCTGGTGGTGTAGTGGACGTTTTGCAGAAGAACAACATAGATATCCTACCACACCCTCCATACAGTCCTGATCTCGCACCGTGAGATTTCTGGCTGTTTCCTCAGCTCAAGAAACCACTAAGAGAGGCCGCCATTTTGAAAGAAACAAAGCATGTGTAAAAGCTGTGGAGGTGGTTTTGAAAGAACTCTCAAAAAACGGACTTCCACATTTGCCTCACAATTGTTTAAGAAGTGGACGCAACGTTGGGACAAGTGCATCGCATCTCACAGTAGTTACTTCAAAAAAGACCATGTAAATGATGATGATTAAAGGTATAATCTGTTTTCTGTATAAATATAGTCTTATAACTTATTGAACAGCCTCTGTACACATGAAAGTTTCAAAAAGAATTAAAGTTAAGCAGCACTCACAGGTGAACAGTAGACTCAAATATAATTCAAAGAAAACTGATGGTTTGAAACAAACTGAACTATGGAGACTCACTGGCAGACTTAAGAAAACTGATTCAGACACAGTGGCATGCAGTCTGCAAAAATACAAAAATTTTTAACTCAGAAGGTTAAAGAGGCAGTCATGGAAAAAAAACACATATCAAAAGTTTCTAGTAAGACAGCAGCATGAAGCCTGAGAGAATACAAAAAAAAGGTAAAGATGAAAAGCAATCAGTAAAAGCAGCTAAATCATGTGAAGACTTGGGTAAGAATCCAAAGTAAGAGAAACTGAAATTTATTAATTCCTGTATATTTCACTTACTGTAACAAGAGCATCATTCAAGGAGGGAGAGACAAAAGATCTGGTTACAACATTAAAAATTCAAAAGAAAAAGAATGACTGATGGCGAAAGTTGGACGCATGTTGGAACGAAAGTACTGAACCAAAGAAAGATGAATGACAGTAAAAGTGAGAAGAATGATAGCGAAAGTTGGACGCATGTTAGTCCGAAAGTACGGAAACAAAGAAAGATATGTGAGAGTGAAAGTGAGAAGAATGACAGTGAAAGTTGGACGTATGTTGGACCGAAAGTACGGAAACAAAGAAGGATGAATGAGAGGGAAAGTGAGAAGAGAGGGTCGAGAGTTAGAAAGTTAGAAAGATTTAATGATAGAGTGAATGTGTCGCGAGGTTCAGAAGGTGAATTGGATTGGATGAAGCAAGAAATGAAATGGATGCGGAATGAAATTAAGAGAATGCAGGTCAAAACTATTAAAATAAATAATGATGGCATGAAAGAGTTAAAAGATGAGCGAGTGGCGTTGTATGGCGACTCCATTATTAAAGGTGTGCTAGAGGATAAAATGCACAAGGTATGTTTTCCAGGCAGTAAAATGAGTAGAGTGATTGAGGCATTGAACATGAGGCGGGAACGAGCAAAAGAGTTAATTTTATTAATTGGTACAAATGATTTGAGAGAGAACAAAGAGCATGTCAAAATGAATGTCAGGAGACTGCTTGGAAAGATAAAGGAGAATAGTGTGATAGGAAGGGTGGTCAGTGTGTTGCCTAGGTATGATTGTGGTGAAATGAGGCGGAGAGCAAGGATTATGAATGATATTCTGGCTGAAATGTGTGAGGAGAGGGGAGTACAGTTTGTTAATGTGTGGAATGAGTTTGAGGGACGAAGTGAGCTGTATGGGAGCGATGGACTGCATTTGAGTGGTTATGGTGTGAGTCGCTTGGAGAGACTGCTGCTGGAAGGTAGAGAAGTGAATAGAGAGAATGAATCAGATCGAGAGGGGAGTGATGTGGAAGAGCAGGAGAGTAAGACAGGAGAGATTGAAGGAGTGGAAATGAATGTGGAAGTGAGTGGTATGAGTATAGATAATGAGAGAATGGGTGTGCAAGAGGAGCAGGGAAACCGGGAGGCTCAGGGTGGACAGGGATACACAGCGTGAGAAAGGTGGATGCTCCAAGAGGAGGTGAGAGAATGTGTAGGCAGGAAAGTAATGGGATGATCAGGGATCAAAAGGAAACAGATGGAATTGCAAAGGGTTCTAAAATGAAGCAGAAAGGGAAATGGCCCCAGTCCAGCATGGAGAGATCACATCGAGTGAGTGGTATCAGTGGAACTAGCTGTAGATCCAGAAATGAGTTGTTGTGTTTGTATACCAATGCTAGAAGTATAAGAAACAAGGCGGATGAAATGGTTGCACTAATTGCGTCTGTGCACCCAGAGATTGTCGGAATAAGTGAGACATGGTTAGATGAGGATGACATCCTGACAGGAATAGAGATGGAAAGGTATGATGTGTTTCGTGAGGATAGAAGGGGTAAAAAGGGAGGGGGAGTGCTATTGATGATAGAGAAAGAGTTATGTCCATACAAGGTAGAGATGCAAGGGGGAAATGGGGCCAGTGGTTTTGAGGCAGTATGGTGTGAGATAGAGGTGAATAGAATCAAATACTTGGTGGGATGTTGTTATAGACCTGGTAATGTGGATGGTGGTGATAGTGAAATGTATAGTCAAATAAGCCAAGCAAATAAGAAAAGGGTGGTCATTATGGGTGATTTTAATTATGGCAATATAGACTGGAATGAAGAGATAGCAACTGGAAGTAAAGAAAATGAGTTTCTTGAGTTTTTGAGGGATAACTACCTCAGACAGTATGTAACAGAGGGCACAAGAGGATTAAGGGTCTTGGATTTGGTCATCTCATCGGAGGATGTAATTATCAATGAGGTATCAAATCATCCACCAATTGGCGAAAGTGACCATGAGGTGATTACTTGGGTGGTTGCCAGCAGTGCAAGGACCCCTGTGAAAAAAGGGTATATGTGGAACTACAAGGGGGGTGATTATGAAGAGCTCAGGAGACAGCTTGCAGGTGTAGCATGGAATGAGGAGTTAGCTGGAAAAGAGATCAATGCAGCTTGGGGGATTTTCAAAAAATATTTAGTGGATGCAATGTCTAAATGTATACCACGGGTGAGAAGGTTAAGTTAGGTGTGAGATGGATGAATAAAGAGATTAAGCATGCAATACAGAGAAAAAGGGCATTGTGGAGGCAGCATAAGAGAAGTGGAAGTAACCAATTTCATGAGTTCTACAAAGACCAGGCAAGGAGAGTGACTTGGTTGGTGAGAGTAGCTAAAGAGAGGTATGAACAGCAGTTAGCTAATGAAGCTAAAAAGAATCCTAGGGAGTTCTTTCGATATGTAGCCAGCAAAAGAAAGAATGATTATGGAAGGATGACATTGATTGGAGGAAATGGTATAAAGACAGCTGTTGCAGAATGTGTGGTGGAGATACTTAATGAGCAGTTCATAAAGATCTTTCAATCTTGTGAATGTGACTTCATGGAGAGATTAAGAGCAGTTGATGATGGGGAGGACAGACTGACTGTAAGTGAGCAAGAAGTGTTTGGGGAGTTGAGTAAACTAGATGTAAATAAGGCTGTGGGACTTGATAATATATCACCGCATATTCTGAAGGAATGTGCCAGAGAGTTGACTCCTGCCTTGACATATTTTTTTAATACGAATCTTGCACTTGGTCAAGTCCCTAAAGAGTGGAAGGAGGGCAAGATTGTGCCACTTCATAAAGGAGGTGATCGAACTCAAGCATCAAACTATAGGCCTATCTGTGTGACAGGTGTTGTGGTTAAGTTGTTGGAGAAGCTTGTGAGAACTAGGATCCAGAGTTGGGTTGACAACAATGGTATAATCTTTGATGGACAGCATGGATTTGCTAAAGGGAGGTCGTGTTTTAGTAATCTACTTACTTATTACAATAAAGTGACTGCTTCCTTGGACAGAGGAGAAGGATACACAGTAATATACTTGGATTTCGCAAAAGCTTTTGATAGAGTGCCTCATGATAAGTTGACAGTCAAACTAGAGCAGATGGGGTTGGATATTAGATTAGTGCATTGGATTGGAGACTGGCTATCTGATAGGTATCAACAAGTTGTGTATGGGGGTGCAATATCCAGGAAAAGGAAAGTCACTAGTGGAGTGCCTCAGGGATCTGTTTTAGGGCCATTATTATTTAACTTGTATATTAATGATATTGGCGAAGATTTGGATGGAGATATTCAGTTGTTTGCAGATGATGCAAAGTTGGGACGAACCATAAAGAGTAGTGAAGATGTTGTGGCCTTGCAAGAAGACTTGAATAAATTGAGTGATTGGGCAAGCAAATGGGGATGTGAGTTCAATGTTGCAAAATGTAAGGTTTTGAAATTTGGAAAACAAAGATGGGATGCAGAATTTATGCTTGGTGAAAATATATTGTTGGAAGTAGAGGAAATAAGAGATCTGGGAGTGATAGTGGATAAGGATCTAAAATTTAGGGGTCACATCGCCAAAATTGTGAAGACAACACAAAGACTTCTGGGAATGATGAGGAGGACACTGACGTGTAGAAGTAGGGATATTCTTGTTCCATTGTATAAGGCTTTGATTAGGCCACACATGGACTATTGTTCCCAGATTTGGTCACCTGGTTTTCAGAAGGATGAAGAGATGTTGGAAAGGGTCCAAAGGCGACTGACTAAGGTAGTTTCTGACCTCTGGAATGTCTAGTATGAGGAAAGATTGAAAAGATGTAATTTGCAGAGACTAGTGGAGAGAAGGAAAAGGGGAGATATGATAGAGACCTACAAGTTGGTAAGGGGTTGCTATAGGATCAATGGTGGAGAAGTTCTACAGCGAATAGTGGGAGATCAGGGGAGAACCAGAGGTCATCCCTGGAAACTGTATAAAGAGGGTGTGAGTAGGGGAGTGAGAGGCAGGTTTTTTTCGTGCAGAGTTGTGAATGATTGGAATGCCTTGCCTGAGAGTGTGGTGTCTGCAAGGAGTTTGAATGTGTTTAAGACCCGGTATGATGAGATGTGTGTGAGATAAAAGGACCTCCTAGATGAGTCTTTGACTCCATGAGGTCTTGTTTAATAATAATAATAATAAAATATTAACATGAGAATGAGTCAAACACCATGTATACTTTGTGTCTTGGTCGCAGCTGAGTGAACAGGAGATAACACTATTAAATTTCCACGGAACCAGGTAGAGTAATTCAAAAAGAAAAAAAGAAAAAATAATAATACATTAAAAAAAATAGTTATGAATAGTTTATTGTGATTACTTCACAAAACTTGGATAGGCATGCAGCTGGAAGTTACGACTGTGGCTAAGGGTATTGACAACTGTTTTAATGAATGTCTCTCTCTCTCTCTCTCTCTCTCTCTCTCTGAGGAAAGGTTGAGAACAAAGAGGCCAAACTAAGTCCAGGATCTTCAATTAGAATTTCAGAATTGATTTTTGTGGAAGAAGACTCATTAAATAACAAAATCAAGAATATTGTTAATTTCCTAATGCATTCCTATGAAATGAATGTAAAATCCCATCCAATTCTACAGCTCTTTCTAGAAATACTGCATTTCACTCTGAAAGAATAAGTTACTACACATTTAATAGACATGCACATTAGACATAGTACAATGTTTTACATAACAGCTTCACATATGCAAGAGAACGCTAAATGGAATTTATTACTCCTATTTTGCTCAATATGTCATGAGCTTCATTCAGGGAGAAGAAACTGGTAACAACATTTAAATTCTGAATACAAGAAAGAGTTACAGAGTGCATATAACATGTATAATTAATTCTCGTAGACAGGCTTATACGTTAGTTATGCATTATTAAATTACTTAAGGAATTGAACAACATAGCTACGAATATAAATTAAATTATACTTTAATAAATATTTCCAATATTTCGGCAATGTCACGTTGCCATCTTCAAAAGGAACTTACAAAAAAAGGCACGTGCACGTAGGCAATACAACACAGTAACTGAGGATGAAGAGATGAAGCTATTGTTCTCCTAAAAGAACTGATGGTGCCCTCTAATGGGCTAAGTAGGTGTTCTTGGCCGTTGGGCTGAAGGTCTGCTGATGTAAGCCATCCAAATTTGGGGCAGTCGCATACAACCAAATTTGTTGAGGTTTGGGAGAGTTTCTTAGGGCTGAGGCCGATTCCATAAATAGTCTTTCGAATTTGTATTTGCTACGGTATATTACTGTAGCTTTCTTCCACCGTATTCTGTGGCGTGTATCCAGAGTATGGTCTGCAAGACCAGAATGGCTGTACTTGTGAAAACAGATGTAGTCCTTGTGTTCAGAAATTCTGATGTTTGCTGTCCTGCCTGTTTGGCCAAAGTAAGACATTTACAACTGCAAGAGACCTGGTATACAGGTCTCTTGCAGTTGTATACAGGTAGGCCTAGGGGAAGTGGTTGGTCTTTAGTAGAGTGGATAAGGGATGCCAATTTTCTGTAAGGCCTGTAACAGGAGGTCAGGTCATGTTTTTTTTAAGATTTTGGCAATTTTGTCCGAGGTGCCACGGACGTAGGGAATGGCGATGGATTTAGAGTAATCCTTGTTGTGGAGGGGGGGGGCTGTGGTTTGTAGGTTTTAATATTTTTTTTTGGGGGGGGGTAGCCATTGGCTGAGAAAGTGTTGAGGATGTGATTTAGTTCAGTGTTTAGGGCCATGTTGTTAGAACAGATTAATTTAGCCCTGTTGTATAGTGTTTTCACCACTCCATATTGTTGTGAGGAGGGGGGGGGTGATGGGATGGTTGGTGAATGTATCTGCCTGTATGGGTGGATTTTCTATAAACTGAGAAAACCAAGGTTCCATCAGGCTGGTGGGCGACTAATGTGTCTAGGAAAGGAAGGCTGTTGTTTTCCTGTTTTTCCAGGGTGAACTTGCTTCTGGGATGTTGGTTGTTTAAGTATGTTAAGAAGGAGAGGAGGAGTGTATCATAGACATGTGGCCAAATAGCAAACACATTATCAACGTAGTGAAGCCATATGGTTGGTTTTTGTGGGGCAGAGGCTAAGGCTTTTTCTTCAAAGGTCTCCATAAAGAAATTAGCCAAGGGTGGGGAGAGTGGTGAACCCATGGCTGTCTCCTCTATTTGTTTGTAGAATTTTTCCTGCCAAACGAAATAGCCCGAGTTCATTGTGAACTGAAATAGGGCTGAGATATCGGGAGAAAATTTAGCTTGGATTAGCTCTAAAGTTTCCTTGACTGGGACATTTGTGAATAAGGAGGAGATGTCAAAGCTGACCATTATGTCAGTATGTTAGAGTGTAAGGTTTTCTATGCTGGCTTTGAAGTGGGCTGAATTTTTTGTGTGTAATGGTGTATTGCCATATAGCGTGCAAGCTCTTTGGACAAATATTTAGCTTATTTGTATGTGGGGGAATCAATCCGTCCACTATGGGACGTAAAGGCACATTTTCTTTATGTATTTTTGGGAGTCCGTAAATACGGGGGGGTTATAGAGTTAAATGGCTTTAATCTGTTCGTAACTTCTACAAGTATAATTTAACCTCTAAAGTATAATTTAATTTATATTCATAGCTACGTTATTCAATTCTTTAAGTAATTTAATAATACATGTATAATTAATTTTAAAAGATTATAAACAATTAACAGCAATCACTTCCCGAAACTTACAGATAGGTGTACATTGTGTCCAATTAAGATTAGGATGGTGGCATAGGGCTTCACATGATTCAAAATAATCAAATTCGAACCTACTATCTTTACAGGCAGATATCTCGCACATCTTCACATCGTCATCCTTCACAAAAAACAGGTATTATCAAAAGCTTTGTACACCAAGCACACACAATTTGTTCTTCTGAATGTCTTCTATTAGAAGAATAAAATAAAACTTGCTCTATTACTTAATGGATACAGCAAGACCTTGAGACACAAAAGTATAACATCTTGGTATGGTTCCAGTGAATTCCATGTCTAGTCAAAAAAGTATTATTTGATAATTATTTAATTATCGGAAAAAAAACAGGTGATATAGGGCTAAGGATGGAGGGTACCATGATTGGTAGTCCTATATCACCTGCTTTGGCTGATAACTTTATGGAACATTTAGAGGATTGGATTTCTAACACCATTTCTCCTCGACTTCGCATTTGGCTATGTTTTGCGGATGACATCTTTGCAGATGATCTCACTCTGAAACAGTACTACATCAATTTCTGGATAAAATTAACTCCTTTACTCACATCAAGTTCAATACCGAATGTGAATCTACCAATAGTCTCTCCTTTTTGGATACTTTAATACATCATAACTCTGCTGGTAATATCGAATTTTCTGTTTACAGGAAGCCATTCTTTACAGGCAGATATCTTCACATCATCATCCTTCACAAAAAATAAGTATTATCGAAAGCTTTGTACACCAAGCACACAGTATGTTCCTCTGAGTCTCATCTATTAGAAGCGACTCACTCTTCTAATAGAAGAGTAAGTCTCTTCTAATAATAATAATTTTATTTTATTGATAGTAATAATAAAATAAAACCTGCTCTCTATTACTTAATGGATATAGCAAGACAAAATATTTAACAATTATCATTTCTCTTTCATATTGCAATCTGATGTTAAAAGGATCAGCATACCTTACCTTAAAGGAACATCTGAACAAATAGCAAGGACCTTTCACAGATATAATTTGTAACCAGCAAAGAAGTTGTCATCTTTCTTACCACCTATGAAAGATACATTATCAAAGAACTGTTCGTGTCATCTTTTCTACTTTGGACAGATTGGCCATTCTACTATTAAAATCCAAGAACATAAGATTATATACAATTTTTGTAATCTGAAGGTTCAGATGCCTTGCTTCTTATGCCATCGATGCTACACTATAGGAGGCTCGATTTGATAGTTATTTTTTGAATTGTGTGAATCTCTGTGCCACTGTCCTAATCTTAATCAGACAGACTGTATACCTATCTAAGTTTTGGGACGTGATTACTGTTAACTGTTTATGTTTTATTATTATTTTTAAACTAATTATACATCTATACTCACATCTCTGAACTCTAACAGTGTTTCCTCCTACTGTACAGCTGTGACCGAGAAATGTGATATTACATGCGTTCTGTGTGACTTGTCCTTGTATTCAGAATTTAAATGTTATTACCAGTTCTTCTGCCTTCTCTCTGAATAAAGCTCATGATATATTGAGTGAAATATATAGGAATAATAAATTCTATTTAGTTCTCTTACATGTGTGGAGTTTATTTAAAATATTATATATTTGCCACTGAAACAAAGCAAGTGATTACTAAATAGGTACAACTTCTTAGCAGAGATAAAGTAACATTATTATTACAGTAACTGCAATGGAGTCAGCAGACTTGTCATAGAAGGCCCACTCAATCAGCAATTGAGTGGGCCTATCATATTGAACCTTGAAATTATTTACGCTCCCTGCATTCACAATGCATTCCACTCAATTCACCATGTGAAAAATCTACTCCTCACACCCTTCTTCACATTTTTATACAACTACAAGGGATGGTTCTTCTTGTTCTTCCTATCTTACTGTTTGCTCTTTTCATAATCCTTCTGTATTAATCTGATAAAATTCCTTAACTAACCTGAAGATCTCAATCATATCTCCTCTTTTCCTCCTATCCACAAAATTCCATAATTTACATTTCCTCAACTGCTGTACATAACCACCACTCCACTCTCAAATATCACTTTGACCATTCATCTTTAGATCCTCTCTAGTGTTTCCACATCGCAATGAAAACTAGGTAAGAATACCCAAAGAAAGGGAAAACAAAATTTATTAATTCCTGTATATTTCACTTACTGTAATAAGAGCATCATTCGAGGAGGGAGAGAGACAAAAGATTTGGTTACAACATTCAAAATATTGTTGGAGAGGTACTATTTTGCCTTCTTTCCACTATTAAAGAACCTTCCCCACTGCAAGACTTGTATCAAATAATCAGGTCAAGGCATAGCTAACTCTTTTGTACATAATATATAGTGTTAGTCTATATACTCTGTAATAGAGTTATATATACAACTATATATAACTATAAACTGGGACTTCTTAACAGTTGGAACTAAGTCACATGAAGGTATCCCCTACCTTTTCATAATATCAGGGGCCAATGTGGAAGATTGTGAATATAAAGTCATGAAACAAAACAGCAAAATTGGAAGAATGTGTTGACTGATTCATTAAGGAAAGTATTTGGCAAAGTTATCTGCAAGGTTAAATATCAGCTCTGTAGCCCATGAAAAGAAGAAGTTATATAGAAAGTTCTCTGCTACACCTGCATGTGCTCTTACAAAATATAAAGAAAATTTGCAAGAAAATCTAGTTTTGTTTAAAAATAACTAAACAAAAATAACAGGAATATTTTTTGTGAAGAATACTGAAAACAACTATAATGAAGGTGACAAAATATTTTAATAGTTACTAAAAAAAGAAGAAAAGAATATATAAAAGGAGTAAAAGATCATAAAGAGGATATAACAACTGAAGATAAGGATATTCCAAAAGTCTATACTGGTAACTTTGAAAAATTATTAAATGAGGTAGCCAGATGAGAACTATGATTGGAAATATGAAACTGGGCTATGAATATATTTCAGCATTACAGGTAAAAAAATCCACTAAACTGCAGAAAGGCAACCATAACAGAAGATTATTATTATCATCAACTGAGTATCTCCAGGAAATCTGAGGACTCATTACAAAAGGCCACACTATTATTCACAGAATACTTAACATGTCTCTCTTCACATTCACTAACAATGCATTAACCACTTCAGGTAAACCATTTCAATTCATTCACCATGCGGCAAGCAAAATATTGAGTCCTCACATCCATGCTAACACTCGATTTCGTCCAACTTCTGAGGTAGCTCCTTGTTCTCTCTCCCCCTTTCATACATTCAAGAATTTCTTTCCATCTATGCTATAAAATTTTGCTTATGTCATATTCTCTCTTTCTATTTATCTACCAAATTTCATAATCCAAACACAATATATCCTTACAGGAAACATCCCACAGACCCGTGACCACATTGGTCACTTATGTCTGGATTTTTCCCACTACTTTCTCATTCTAAATAAACTTAGAGGACAAAATCTGTGTCCTGTAGTCCAAATACGTCTATCAATACCTTATAAATAAGGAGGATAATAACCTACTTCCATTTGTCAGTGTGTGCATGTGTGTGTCCAACATCGAAGTGTTATATTAAGATGTTTTGTTCATTTTTGCAATATTTCTAATAAACTTTGTAACTCCCTATCCTTGCATGGAAGTCCTATAAAAAAAATTAAAAAAAAAAAGTAATACAGAGCATGTGATCTTTTTATCCCAAAGTCATTATTATTGTTATTATTATATGGGTACCTCCATGGAGTCCGAAGGCTCATCGCGAGAGATTCAATCTAATCATACCTCTCCTCAAACCAATTAACAGACAAAGCACTCACAACTGACTGTCAACCCATTCCACTCATTCATAGCTCTCCAAGCAAAAAATCTAGTCCTCACACCCCTACTAACCACACCTTTATTAAACTTTCAGGGATGACCCCGTGTTCTGGTCCCTCTAGCCAAGTGCTGAAACACTTCCCCTGCATCTATCTTATAAAACCCTTTAAACAACTTAAATGTTTCTATCATATCCCACTCTTTTTCTCCTATCAACCAACTTCTGCAATCCACACACCTTCAATCTATCTTCATAGGGAACATCCCACAGGCCACTCACCTCTGAATCCTCTCTACTGCTTCCTCATTCCCAAGAAACCCAGGGAACCAGACTTGAGCACAATAATACAGATGTGGGTGTATCAAGGCCTTATAAAGCGGAATAACTTCCTTATCTCTACTTGTTAATGTGTTCTTCGATAGCCAAGTAATCTTATGGGCTACCTTAGCAACATGTCCTCTAAACTTTAACTCTGTCTACAACCATCCCTAAATCACCACCCTAAGTCATTAATGTACAAATTATACAACAGTTCAAGTAGCATACTATTGGTCACCTTCCTTCTTGATTCTGCTCCACCATACACAATATTACTATTTGATGTCTCTCTCTACCAACTACCCTCTTATCTGTGTCACTAGTTACTCGGGTTGAAAGGCTTCAGTTCGACATAAGAAAGATATGAAGGATATTAAGATTTTAGATCCAATTTTTGAACGAAACTTTTAAAAAAATTTACCAGAGCTAATGAGAAGCTAACCTTTGCAAGTAAATTACTGAAAAAGCAATTCTAACTTTACCAAAACTTTAAGATCAGTACTCTGTGATCTCTATCTTGAAAGCTCCTTGTAAAAGTTGTGCTTATCCACCCTCCATCCCCAACCCTATAGATTACATTTTAATCCACTCATTCCTGAATTCTAACTTTAACCAAATTTTCCAAATGCTAACAATTCCTGAGATAATTACAAGTCTATAATTCACAACCACTGTTTCAGAGCCTTCCATATGTAATTAACTATTTTGCCCTCCTCCTCCCTGGGGCTGAATTCCTTAATACTCACTCATTAAAATAACTTGGTTGCAGACACCGATTTTCTGCATTTTCTTGTAATGCAGGCAAATATCATTCAATCCCATGACTATATTCACATTGAGATTTTTTTTAAATATCCTAATGCCTCCACAGTTCATTAATGTCTATTCTCACAATCACATTTCTGCCTACATTACCTCCACCTGGGGAAGCCTCCATAGCTCAGTTCAGTACTAATGATGCTTTCTGGTTGGGAAGAACCTTTAAGGATTTTTCATCTGAGGGTCAGATAGCCAATCTCAAAGTCACAGGATTTTTCAATATGCAAAACAGATGAACTAGCAGAAAAACATGGAAGTTACAGAATACCCTAGAGTGACAGCTCAGTCACTCTGACTATAATTCCAAACAAAAATCTACACCTGGATGACACATTACACAAAGTGATCACTCAGCAATTCACCTTTCTTTCTGCTTTTTTTTACCTTCCTGGTTGGTTGAGTGGTTAGCCTATCTGCTCTCCAGCCAAAAGGATAAAGGTTTCAATCCAGCCATGGGCATGGATGTTTGCGATTCTGAAAATCCTAGTGGTGGTGGAGAGTAGATGGTGTTGATGTAGATCAGCGTTTCTCAAACTTCAGATATCTGTGTACCCCTTCTTAAATTTTCATTATTACCAAGAACCCCCTTATCAAATAATAAATAAAGTATATTTCATTGTAAATGTCTATTTTATTTGAATTTATATGTTCATGTAAATAAGAAATATGATTTATTTTTAATAGAACAAAATTTGGAATAGGTTTCTCTTCATTTCCCGTCCATGAAAATCCACATTTCTAGTATGGTAATTCATATCATACTTATGAAGATTTTTCATCTTCTTCCTAGTTGGTTTTCTAGAGATGTCAGATGACACACCCTTATCATTTCATTTGATCCAAATGCAATATCAACTTTTCTTGTATTTGCTATATTGCTCTCTTTTGTGGGGTTTTATAAATTCAATCTTTAACCAATGATCCATACTTAAGAATTTGAAAGCTAAAAAAAATTACCGTATTTACTCAAATATAACTTGCACTTTTTCCCAAAATTAGAGCTAAAAAATTGTGGTGCAAAATATATGCGGGGATTTTCAGAAATTAAAGTTTTCAGGAAAAAAACTGCAAATGATGTGACTTATCGTGAAGTGACTTAGAAGTGACTTACTCCAACTCACTATCGCTACTTTAGGCATTGAGAACCATTTCCTTGTGTGCATCGTCAAAGTCATCTACCCAAATAGCTTCATTTTCTTTCCCCAATATTTCAAGCAAAAAATTACTAGTAATTTACAAGACTTGAGATACGTAGAGCAGCTATGAAAAGTGCATATGATTGTGTGGTATTAACAAAAGATCACACAAACCAAAGACAAATTAGCATTTCAACAGTTGAGTTGAACCGAATTCCATAATATCTGAAACACATTCACTATATATTTCTTAGTTTTAACACGTTCACGACAGGGTGTGTCAAGAAAAATCCATATGTTGACTGCAACATATGGTTTTGATTGAGTCTATACAGCAGTTTCTGTTGGAGGGGAGATGCGATTCATTGGTTAGTGCTGTTTTTATCCCAGTTGTCCCTAATTGCACTATTTGTTGAGAAATATAATGATTACATGCGTTAATGATGCATAGTCGAAAATTGCCACATACCCCATGAAGACCTTTCGTGTATCCCAGGGGTACGCATACCACACTTTGAGAAACATTGGTTAGATAATACGGCTGGTGGATGAAGTTGAGTGGAGACTGAGAGTTGTAGAGTAGGTGCCCTCCATCGATGAGTCTTGGACTCCCTGGAGGTGTCAAATAATTATAATAATTCCTGGGGTCACATAGCAAAAATAACTAAAGCATCTCAGATTACTTGATTACAGAAGAATAATTTGACAAGCAGAGACAAACAGATTATTGTTACTCTTTATCGAGACTTGATAAGAACCCATCTTGACTACTGTATGCAGATCTGGGTACCAGAGTTTCTTGGTGGTGATGATGAGGAGGAGGTGGACAATATCCAGAGGCGAGTGACCAAGATGGTAGCAGGTCTATGGAATGAACCTTATGAGAACAGGTTGAAGATTTGTGGGTTACAGAAACTGGTTGACAGGTGGAAAAGGGCTGATATGATTGAGACATACAAATTACTGAGAGATTTTTACAAGATTAATTCAGAAGAAATTTTTCAGAACAGATCTGGTGGTGAGAGAACTAGGGGCTATTCATGGAAACTGAGTAAGAGTGTAGTTAGCAAGGGTGTTAGAACTAGGTTTTTGCTTGGAGAGTAATGAATGAGTGGAATAGATCATAGAGTTTGTTGTGGGTGAGTTCAAAACAAAGTATGATAGATACTGCACAAATGTTGGATAGTTCTTGACATGATGTTTAGGGGCCTCCTTCGATGAGTCTAAGGAGTCCTTGGAGTAGCCCATAATAATAATAATTCTTTCTTGTACTTGCCAAATAAGAACTCTTTAGGATTTCCTTTATATGCTTAGCCAATGTCCTCTCAATCGAAATTTGCATTCCTAACATCCAAGTCATTATTCCTGCTTATGTTTTGTATTGCTCAAACTTAATCACTAGAAGAGAGTGCTAGGGAGAGCATCAGGAGAGGGTGCTAGAGTTGTGAGAGAACATAGAAGCAGATTTCAGTTGTGCTATAAAAAAGTATTTTAATCAGTATATAGTATAGCTTTTTGTTGTAAATTGTGCTACATATTTTCAGTTCGATAGAGGTGTCCTTCAGTAGTGCTGTTGTAGTTTTTTCGTTTTTGTTTTGTTCATATTATGTTTTGCTGCTAGTTTATTCTTACCAAGAGAGTGAGGTCACTTAACAATTTAGTGGTAAGTGAATGACAAACAATATCAAACAGGAACTGCAGGTAAAAAAAGAAGTTATGGAAGAAATATAAGGAGAGGTGGTGGAGAGAAGATGCATGAAGAATATAACACTCAGGCCAGGAGAATGACTAATATGGAAAGGAAGGCAAAACTGAAATATGAGAGGAGACTGGCCCTGAGATTGAAAGAAAATCCTACAGGATTTTTTAGCTGTGTGTGGTCAACAGGAGAAGAAATGATTGTGGAAGGATGACATTGATGGACAAAAATGGGAATGGAGCAACTGATGAGAAGGACATAGTGAAGTTGTTCAATCAACACTTTATTGGGGTATTTCATCCTGGAGAAGTAGGTTTTAATACTAGAGGGATAAGAGCGGTTCAATGTTTAGAAGTGCAAGAGAAGAGTGTGTTTCAAATGACGAGTACTCTGGATGACAATAAAGCAGTGGAACTGGATGGAAATTTTGTCATGGGGTTTTCAGAGAATGTGCTAAAGAACTGATAGGTTTGTTGACTTAGCTTTTCAATGAAAGTCCACCCAAGGGAAAGGTGATCGAGGAGTTGCAGGAGGGAGATAGTGCCAGTGCATAAGAATGATAGCTGATGAGAAATGTCAAATTAGAGACCAGTTTGTGTTTCATCTGTAGTTAAAATCTTGGAGAAATTAGTGAGGGACCACACACACACACACACACACACACACACACACACACACACACACAGCTTTGGGCAGATAAGGGTAATGTTATCTGTGATAGTCAACATGGATTTGTTAAGGGGCACTCCTGCTTTAGTAATATGATAAGATGATAGTAATATTATAGTGATGAGAGCGGTTGATGAGGGAAAGGTATATTCTGCCATTTCTTTCTTTTTTTTTTTTTTTTGATTTTACAAAGGTCATTTGATAGGGTACAACATGATAAGCTGATATTTAAGAGTTAGTAAGGTTAGTGAATTGAATTCAAGATGGGCTATCTGATAAGTATCAGAAAGTTGTGTATGGGGATGCAATATCAAGGAGACAGAAGGTTACAAGAGGGATTCCTATAGGACTCAATATAGCCAACTATATTGTTTAACCTTTATATAAATGACACTGTCAATGGATTGTAAGGGATATTCAGTTGTATGCAGATGTTGTAACTAATGAATGTGAAATGAAATTCTACACACTTTCTGAGAATTACTGAGCTGCATTACCTGCAAAAGTAAACTATCATCTCAATATTGGACTGCTGAAATATCAGCAACACACATTCATGGCATTACTATGCATATTAACTCACAAGAAAAGTTTGCTTAACATGTAAATGCTATAAATTAAAAATGCCAAGAAATTATATTCTTGCTTAATTCTTTATCCAAGCAACCAAAATGTGCATGTGAAGTTTCTTCACAACTAGGCTACTTGTATGCTTAAGGGTCAAAGCTGTATAACTGAGAGGAGACCTACACATAGCCTTTAAAGGAATTTGGAGAACTGACCAGGGCCTCTGACCTTATGTCCAATCCTCACCGTCTCGTGGTGCACCCTGTTAGGTATCTACCTGGATACTGAATGAACGAGGATGAGCTGACAATTTGGGATTTAGCCGACCAAATTGTATTCTTATCGGCTTAAACCACAATATTAAATGATGGTACAATATGACAGAATTTCATGCAGGCTGGGGCATCACCTGTTTAAACAAGGCTCCCCGTTGTTTTTTCCAGGGAATCAGGGCAAACAGCGAAAAGTCAGCTACTGAACAAATCCTAAAACACACCCCAACTCAATATCACCAGAATTGAAGATCAGTACTATCAACATAAGAAACCTGAATGGCAAAGAAATGGAGCTAGGCGAGGAATAAATAAGAACTAGATCAACATAATAGGGGTGACTGAAACAAAAAAGATCAAAACTGGTGAGCTCTTTCTGAGCAATAAATACAAAATGTTATGTTCAGGCAATGACAATCAAGGAAAGAAGGAGTAGCCATAGTATTCAACACTAAATACGAGGCTAATCTTCTTGAATGGCAGGCAATTTCAAGTAGAGTGGTGTGTTTCAAGTAGAGTAAGCCTCATTGTCCAGTTCCCCATCAGAATGGGGAACTGGACAATGAGACTTATTTGTGCCTATGGTCCCACACAGGGTTCTCCTAATGTAGAAATGGAGGAATTTTTTTAGGCTTTCTCTAAAGCCTGACACAATGAAAAATTGGTCCTTGTTGGGGATCTAAATAGCAGAGTAGGAAATGATTGTCAGACATACAAAAATATTTCACGAAAATTTGGAGAAAAGAGCAAAGCTAATAATAATGACAAATACCTGTTGGATTTCTGCTCAGGACATGGACTGGTTATTACTAACACCATGTTCCAACATAAAAATGTGCACCAATTCACATGGAGAGAAGAAGCAAGGAATAAGAAAAGTCTCATTGACTATG
Organism: Typopeltis vanoorti; assembly: GCF_054136105.1. Classification (NCBI taxonomy): domain Eukaryota; kingdom Metazoa; phylum Arthropoda; class Arachnida; order Uropygi; family Thelyphonidae; genus Typopeltis; species Typopeltis vanoorti. Next base: position 86,607,979 of record NC_143561.1, on the reverse strand, counting down.
TTATTGTTGATAGTGATGTTTTCTCCCTGGCGCAAGACACTGGAGTGTACAGAGGATTTGAAATTGGAAGTGATCACCATTTGGTCCTAAGAGGATCAAATTGAATTTCATACTGAAAAGAAGAACATGTAAGGAAGTTTTAAAATGAATAAAAGTTGAGCAGCTCTCAGGTGTGAAGTGTAGACTAAAATATATAAACATTATTTAAGAAAAAATGAAGTTTGAAAACAGGAATCAAACCTTGGAGATTCAGTGGAAAGCTCTCTGAAGAAAACATTGAGTGATTCTGCAAGAGAGGCATGTGGAGAGGTCTGCAAGGATAGAAAAATCAGAACTCCCTGGTGGACACAGGAAGTTTAAGAGGCAGTGAAGGAAAAAGAAGAAAGCATATAAAAAGTCCCTGGCAAATAAGTCACCTTGTGCTCTTAGAGAATACAGAGACAAATGTAAGAAAGCTAAACACTGTGTAAAACTAGCTAAACAAAAGTTATGGGAAGACTGGTAAGAACATAGAAAATAAATATCAAGAAAGTGGCAAGATATTCTGGAGGTTGTTGAAGAAGCTCAGAAATAGAGGAAAGAGTGCTATAAAAGGAATTAGAGATGATAAAGGTGATATGAAAACTGGAGAAAAAGATATCCTTGAAGTATGGAGTAATTACTTCGAAAAATTGCTAAATGAAACTAGCAGTGATGATAGCACAGTGATATAAAAAACACTGACCAGGCATGCAATCAGGAATATATATCCATCCTTGAAGTAGAAAAAGCATCGAACTCTGAAATGTGAAAAGGCAGCTGGAGTAGATGATATTAGACCAGAAATATTCGAGTATGGAGGGAAAAAAGTTTTACAGTGGCAACACTGCATATTTCAGAGGGCCTGGACAGAAGGATGAATTCCAGATGATTGGAGTAGAGCTCTCATAGTACCCATATATTAAAAAGGGAAATAAAACAGAGGTATTTCCCTACTGAGTGTTCCTGGTAAGATATATGCCAGTATAATTCAAAAATGGTTGAGAAGGATTGTGGAAGAGAAGCTTGGTGAGGAACAAGCTGGATTCAGGCCAAATAGAGGCTGTCAGGATGAGATCTTCACTTTACAACAATTAGTTGAAAAGTCATGGGAATATAACAAAGATCTGTATTTAAGTTTAGTAGATCTGGAAAAAGCATATGACAAGTTGCCAAGAGAGAAGCTATTCAAAATGTTACAGTATGGTGTCAGTGGATCATTATATCAAGAATTACTTAGTCTTTATTAGAGTTGTAAGTCAGCAGTTAGAATTGAAGTACAGGAAGATGGTTTAATGTTAAATCTGGTGTCAGACTAGGATGTACATTACCACCTCTGTTATTCATTATCTATATGGATTGCATTATGAAAGAAAGTGGTATTAAACCTGATATCAAAATTGGAGATGTTAATGTCAGTTCCTTACTTATGCTGATGATGTTACACTTCTAAATAAATCCGCTACAAGTCTGCAAGATTCCCTGACTAAATTGAATAACTGTTGTGATAGATATTGTATCAAGGTCAGCAATAACAAAACAAAGATAATGAAAATAGGCAGAAGCATTGAAAATATCAGCTGCATTGCGAATGGATAACCTGTGGAACAGGTAAAACATTTCAGCTACTTAGGCATGATTTTTTATGAAGATGGTAAATTAAACATGGAAACAGACAACAGAATCAACAAAGCTGGTATGGTAGAAAGTCAAGTGAATAAATTTATGTGGAATAAGAGAGAAATTAGTCAAAACACTAAATTAGCTGTATACAAGACAGTGTTAAAACCAATTTTAACTTATGGATCTGAGAGCTGGGTCAGAAGCAAAACACTTGACCAAAGACTAGAGACCACAGATATGAGAGTCCTGAAAAAGATTAGGGGCGTGAACAGATGGCATCAATGGTAATATCATATTAAAAACGAGGATATTAAGAAAGAACTTGACATTGTCAGCATCCAGGAATGCATTAGCAGAGCTGATCTCAGGTGGTGTGGTTACAAACAGAATGGGCAAGGAAAGATTAGCAAAACAAGTGTTCTCTGCCAGGTTGACATGAAAAAGTCCCAGAGGAAGACCAAGATATACAGCGTGTCCCAAAATTCATGCAAGAAGTAATTTTGATAGAAAACACAGGTTTTTAATTAAAAATTGTAATTTCTTATTGATTCATAAAGTATACAGTGTAAGGTTATGCATGGAATAGCATATCAGGTAAATGGCCTCCACGGCTTAGCTGGCACATACGCACTCTTTTGTCAAAATTTTCTATGACCGTTTTGCATAAATGTGGCCGAATTTCGTTGATACAGCGCTCAATTTCCTCCTTCAAGGCGTGGGTGGTCGTGGGCTTGTTGGCATAAATCTTAGACTTCAAAAAACCCCAAAGAAAAAAGTCCAACGGCGTTAAGTTACATGATCTGGGCGGCCAATTCTGATCACCAAAACGGGAAATTACACGACCAGGAAATGACTCATGCAGTAATTGAATTGTTTCTCGGGCTGTATGGCATGTGGCACAGTCTTGTTGAAACCACATATCGTCCACATCAATATCTTGCGATTTAGGCACAAAAAACTGGATTATCATGTCGCGATAGCGAGCACCATTAACTGTTATTGCCTTACCAGCTGCATTTTCAAAGAAGAATGGACCGATGATGCCTCCAGCCCAAAATCTGCACCAAACGGTGACACGTTGTGGATGCATTTGTTTCTCGACAATCGCTCGTGGATTTTCTGAACCCCAAATGCAAGAATTTTGTCAATTAACGAAGGCATCAAAATGAAAATGAGCCTCATCGCTGAAGATGATTTTGTTCGAAAACTAAGCATCCACTTGTTGTTCCATAATCCATTCAACGAACTCTCTTCGCTGTGTGTGGTCAGGTAGGCTTCAGTTCTTGAGTCAATTGAACTTTGTAAGCATAAAGATGTAAATCTTTCGTGAGAATACGCTGTAGAGAGCTTCTCAAAATGCCCAATTCAAGACCACGATGCCGAATTGATGTTCCTGGACTCTCAGCAACACTCTCACAAACTGCTTCGATGTTTTCTGTTGAACGACTTGTTGAAGGACGGCCAGAGTGTATAAGATCACTAATTGATCCAGTTTCCTTGAATTTTTTAATTAATCTTTTCACAGTTGAAGTTAAATCACTATTCCAACCATATTTTGTATGAAAATTGCAAACTGTAGCTGCCAAACCTTCATTATTTTTAAAATATTGCTCAACAATGAAAATGCGTTGTTCTTTCATGTAGCGCTCCATTTTTAATAACCCTGAACTGTCAGCTGTCACCGTCTTTTTCTCGTTGACAACACTTTACGGCACAAATGGCGCTAAATTTAAATCTTGCGTGAATTTTGGGACACCCTGTAGGTGGATTGATACTGCAAAAAGTTCCTTAGAAGATAGAAATATAAGATCTGACATTGTTGTAGCTTTGACAGGTAACAGATTGATTTGGCAGAAATTGTAGGTAGGAAGTTAGTAGTAATGATGTAAATTTTTCATGTAGTACTATCGTATCCTGTACACCCCCTGAGGCTAAATGTTAGGAATTTGATAATGTCTTCACATTGTCTTAGTATCCCATAATTCTATGCATTATACACATCTGAAAGTATTGTGCTTTGCATTATGGGATACTAAGGCAATTAATGTGAAATCATTAGCTTCTAAGTAGTCTGGTCATAAAGTAATTTAACATGAAAATTTTGTTTGCTTATGCTTGGATAAAGGATTTCTTTCAATTGGTCTTTTAGTAGCTCAGCTGCATGAGACTGGTGAAAAAGAAAAAAAATGATAGTCTTTGGCTACAAGATGATATAAAAGAGCTGAGAACTTTCTTTTCTCTTTCATTCCTATCCATCTGTCTTTTTTTTCTCCTAATACTATCTGGCTTTCTTGCACCCTTAATACCAACTACTCTAAACCTATAATAAATTTAGTTTAATCCTTTACCCAAGTGTGAGCAAACAAAGTATGTACCTGAAAATATCTTCAGGACTGAATATGGTGTTGCACTACCTTACCAGGGTAGGTAGTACAACACCAGCAACTCGTAGCAAAGGTGGAGCAAGCTACCAACACTCCAATCCTAGTATCTCCCATAATGCAACGCACATCTCGTTGCTGATATGTATGATGTTATGCATTAAGGGATTGGCCACTACCCAGGCCTGGTATCTCCAACTCTGGGCGTGGCTCCCACTGAAGAGACCTCAATAAAGGTTGAAACTAGTCTGGGTAGTGGCCAATCCCTTAATGCATAACATTATAGACTGCTTCTGCCTGGTATCTCCAACTCTGGGCCTGGCTCCCACTGAAGAGACCTCAATAAAGGTCGAAACTAGTCTGGGTAGTGGCCAATCCCTTAATGCATAACATTATAGACTGCTTCTGCCTGGTATCTCCAACTCTGGGCCTGGCTCCCACTGAAGAGACCTCAATAAAGGTCGAAACTAGTTTGGGTAGTGGCCAATCCCTTAATGCATAACATTATACATATCTGTAAGGAGATGTGTTTTGCATTATGGGAGATACAAAGATAGGAGTGTTGGTATCTTGCTCCACCTTTGCTACGAGTTGCCTGGTGTTGTACTACTTACCCAGGTAAGATAGTACAACACCATATTCAGTCCTGAAGATATTTTCAGGTGCAAACTTTGTTTGCTCACACTTGGATAAAGGATTAAACTAAATTTATTATAGTCTAACCAAGTGAAAAATATACTCTAAACCTATGATGGACATACCTTTAATTTTTCACCTCAATAAAGGTCGAAGCCTGACTGGGTAGTGGCCCGTCCCATAATGGTAGCATTATATACACCAAGGATGGGTACTTTGTATTATGGGATATTAAGGCAATTAATGTAAAGTCATTAGCTTGTGTACACAAGTAGCCTATTCATGAAGAAATTTCAAAATTTCATGTGCAAATTCTGTTTGCTGAGAGTTGGAGAGAGGGTTAAACAAGAATATATCTTTTTGGCATTTTTAATTTAATGTATAACAAAGTGAAAAAAACTTTCAATAATATGCCCAGCCACATTTAGATATGTCACACATGCGTTAGACAGCTACAATTTTACACATTTGGCAATATGTATGACATGCCAATTTCAAGCTTTTTAGTACAATTTTGTGTAGAAAGGCTTATGTGTTTGGCATTCATGTTGTTTAATTTTGATGGTATATATCAGAACACAGAATTATAAGTAAATTATTTATTGACTTATTGCTGATATTTCGCTGGTGTTATAACCAGCATCTTCAGAGCACAAAAACATAGTTTGTCACTGTACGCGATACTACAACAACATGGTGTAACAAAGGGACTAGTTTAACAAAATTGTAGCAACAATACAAAGACTATAGTCCTAATTAGGTGCTCTCTATCTAAAAATACATACATATATATACATACATATATATATACATATATACATATATACATATATATATATATATATATATATATATATATATATATATATGTGTGTGTGTGTGTGCGCGCGTGTGTGTGTTGTAGCAATAACACAAAAAATAATTTTGTTAAATTTTGTTAAACTAGTCCCTTTGTTACACCATGTTGTAGTCTCGAGTACTGTGACAAACTGTGTTTTTGTACTCTGAAGATGCAGTTATAACACCAGCGAAATATCAGCAATAAATCAATAAATAATTATTTACTTATAATTCTGTGTTCTGATATATATCATCAAAATTAAACAACATTTTTGGTACAATTTTTATGTAAAGTTAATATTTAGCAACTGTCTTCATTGTATACCTAACAATCAGAATTTAAAAATTCAAGCAACTATGGAATTTCTCTTTATCATCAATGAATTATACAACTGGAAAGAGAAAGGCATTTTCTTATTAACTTTTGTTTTTCAAAAAAACACAATGATTCATCATTTGGCCAACAGATTGCAAATCTGAAGTATAAGATGATTTAGCATTCTGCTTCATGGGAGAGTACCGAATGATACAAATTGTGTCATGCTTAGCATGAACATGTTAAAATGCAACATATGATTTTGTCCAGTAGACTAAATTCATTTCATGACAGGTAAATGCAAGTCAACTGATCTACCATAATAAGTAAATTCCAATCCCCAATAATTTTAAAATTAAAATTGGCACTATTATACTTCATAAGTCATTTCAAGTGATTTCTATAAACATGCTAATTTCAAATAATAATGATATCTACAAAATGAAACTTATGTTGAATACAAAAAATACTGAACATACCTTCCCATAAAGTCATCTCTACCATGGAAGTCTTTATCAAATACTGATATTTCCAGTATCTTTGGCTGATCTGAAAACATGTGCAAATCAAACTGTTCAAGCCACTGAGGATTTAGGGTCTTCATTACATTCTACAAATGAAACAAATTCGATTGCATGAACAGAAGGATGTTTTGCATTAAACTAATTATAAATTTTATTATATTTTTTTCAGCAACCACTTCATTCTCTAGTGATTCACATATGAATATATATAACACCAAGGTTTGTCTGAGGATAAATTAGATAACCTAGCATTTAGGCTTATACTTGTTGCCTGTAATGGTAATTTCAGAAATAAAGTGTTGTAAAATAGATAAATAAAATTTATTATTATTTCCTACATTTCTTCCAAGTCAAACTGGTGTCATCAAAAAATAATAGACATGAATTTCATGAACTTAAATGAATTACAGTGTAGAAAAAAGACAAGTCCTGAAATCCTAAATTGCACAACTTAGTGGATTTGGTTGGACATTCTTAGGAGTTGGAATAGTTTAAATAGAGGTGATAAATATAAAGCAGATATGAGGGTTGTGGCAACACTTTCAGGAGATGTAGTCGGTAGATCAAATGTTACGCTTGACAGAAAGAAGTGCTAGTTGTATGTACTGTACATGCACACAAGGCGTGCAGTCCATTCTAACAAGTATTCTCATGTGGAGAAGTGGTTAACATATCAGTGTGCAACACTAAGGTATGTTCACAAGATCAGAACAACAATCTTGGATCAAGGTCCAAGTTGCACAACATAAAACTGCGAGCAAATATTATTGTGGCCTTAGGGAAATAAAGAAAACCTGTGGAGACAGTGTGCAAAAATATTAAACATTTTATTAATATTAAATTTAATATCTAATATTAAAAGTATTAAAAATATTATTTTAAAATATTTTTAATACAGGAAAATTTTTCAATATGTAAATTTGCTTAATAAATTGGTTACTGATTAGGAAAATATGAATTCTTTTATCTTATTTTGTATATGCAGCACTCCCACTTAAATTTTTCATTGGTTGCCACTGGAATGCACATTGTGATATTTAACTTTTACAAAAGGTCCTTAAGAGATCTTTAACACTTTCATTGCCAAGCTGAAAATTGGAATTTCGTGTGGTGGCCAAATTTTTTTATATTTTTTTTTATTTAGTTAGCAACGTCCACGTGATAACGCGTGATCGGCCGTTTGGTGAGAACTCGCATCACGCGTATCGTTCATTGGCAAGCTGAAAATTGGAATTTCATGTGGTGGCCAAATTTTTTTTATTTAGTTAGTGACGTAAACGCAATAACGCATGATCGGCCGTTTGGTGAGAACTCGCATCGCGCGATATCACGTGACTGGCAATGAACATGTTAATACAAATTGGTATTTAACTGGGACAGATAGGTTAGATAATATATTAGTTAAGAGACTGCAGTCAGAATAGCATCATTAAGTGGCATATAAGTATGACAAGCTTAGGAGTTTGCTTGATTCAGTGCCATGGCATGGAAATTGCTGCTAGAGGGCTACATAGCATGTAGTGTTTGTAGAGAGCTCCTGAAAAGATAAGTGTTATTTTGAATAATAATTGGCAATATTGCTTGAATCTTACGTGTTGTTTACTTTTCATATCTTAGCGTGTCTGTGTGATTTTTGTGTGTTTTCAGCATTATTTTCAATTAGTATTTTGATAAGATACAATAGAGTGTGTGCACATGGCATTGATAAGAAGGAAAACAATGCCATCCAAATTGTCATCTTTGTTCAAAGATTTTAACATAAGGGAGTTTATTCAATGTGGTGTCTGCGAGATGTATGCTTTGCAGAGAGCAGTTGGAGTTTGGTTAGATAATGATAGTGGAGTGAATGTGTGCAGAAAGTGTAAGGAAAGTGAGGATTTAAAGTGCGTTTCAGTTCGCGAAAGAGTGATATCATTATTGAAAGTCAGAATGTAGAAAATAGTGATATGATAGGAATTTGTGATGGAGAACCAGATAGATTTGAGAGCGGAGTTGAAAGTGAGAATGAAGGTAAAAATACAGAACGAGTGAATGGTTTAACGGATAATAAAAATGCAGAGTTAGTTGCAATGAATGAGATCGCAATGGTTGCGCGGAGTGATACACAGGGTGAAGCAGCAGGTGGAGCATTTGCAAAATTGTTTACAAAGCACATCAGCTAATCAAAGGCAAAAGTATGATAAGAAAAATAAGAGTATGATCGTGAGTGTAAGAAGAATAAAGGAACTAGCGTTGTACGGAGATTCTTTAGTAAGAGGTGTAACAGATGAGAGTGTGTTAAAATCGTACTTAAGTGAGTCTATCAGAGAGCAAAAGCAGAGGGTAAAAGAAATTATAGTAGTGGTAGGAACGAATGACCTAAATGGAGATAAAATAGCCATGAGAGAGGACTTGAAGGAATTACTAGAGGTAGCAAAAGAAAAGAGTGAGAGAGTTAGGATAGTGAGTCTCTTATCACGGTATGACAGAGAAGAGATGAGGAGGGGGGCCATAATTGCAAATGAATCTATGCGCAGGTTATGCAGGAGGAGTGGTGTGGAGTTTGTGGATGTGTGGAGTGAGTTTGATGGGCAAAAGGATTTATATAAGATGGATGGTTTGCATTGGAATAAATTTGGTGTGAGGAGACTTGAAAAAGTGTTGTTGAATGAAGTGGAAGTGCAGAAGCAGGGAAACTAGAGTTATTAAGGGGAGGGAAGAAGTAGATATGCAGACTCTAGGGAGGCAGTTGAGTGTATGAATGTGTAATAATATGCCCAAGCAAGTACGAAGGACAATAAATCAGAATGGGATAGTTAGTATAAGGCATCAAAATAGAGGTGGGGCTAACGGCTTCTGCATTTCATGTATACTAATGCCAGGAGTATTAGGAACAAGAAAGAAGAATTTTTGGCCTTGGTTGGCTCTTCCAGGCCACAGATTATTGACATTAGTGAAACATGGCTGACAGAAGATGATATAGCTAGTGGGATTGAATGTGAGGGGTATAGTGTGTTCAGGCAGGACAGGGAGAATAAAATAGGAGGAGGAGTGTTATTGATGATAGCTGATGAACTGCAGCCAAGAAGAATAGAAGTTGAACTGCAGGATAGAGAAGAGCACATTTGAGGCTATTTGGTGTGAGATTGAGGCTAGCAGAACAAAATATACAATTGGGTGCTGCTATAGACCAGGTGATGGAATAGATGGTGGAGATAGTATGCATAAGCAAATAGAAGCAATGAGTGGAAGGAGAGTAATTATTATGGGGGATTTCAACTATGATAACATTGATTGGAAGGAGGAGAGGACATATGGGAGGAAGGAATTGGATTTTATGCAGTTATCAAGGGATAACTATCTGCGACAGCATGTAATGGAAAATACTATGAAAATACTACTAGTAATTGCATCTGAGAATTTGGCTGTAAAGAATATGACCATGTTGCCACCAATTGGTGAGGGTGATCATAGGGTCTTGACTTGGGAGGTGGCTAAATGTGTGGAATTTTCAATTAAGACAGGGTACATGTGGCATTATCGGGCTGGTAAGTATGACAAACTTAGGAGTTTGATCGGTTCAGTGCCATGGCATGTAAAACTGCAAGGGCTGGATGTCGATAGTGCATGGGAGGTGGTTAAGGAGTGTTTGCAGGAGGCAATGGCTGACTGAAAACCATTGCCTCCTGCAAACACTCCTTAAATGGATGAATAACACCATTAAGCTTGTGCTGCAAAAAAAGAAACAACTGTGGAGGGAATTTAAGGAGAAACGTGATCTGCAGGCACATGAATGGCATAAAGCACAGGCGAGCTTTATGCCATTAAAATTAATCATGCAGGCTAAAGAGAATCTCAAACAGTTTTTTCAATATGTTGCAAGTAAAAGAAAAAATGTATATGGCAGAATGATTTTAAAGAACGCCAATGGTAGGGGGGGGGGTAACCGAATCAGTTGATATAGTGGAATTACTGAGCGAGCAAGATCAGTAATTCCACTTTGCAAGAGTATATTATCCAAGTGGTAACATTGCAGGAATGAAGGAACCAACAGCTTATATGGGAATGGTGGTGAATGAAGTGGAGGTGAATAGTCTATTACAAAACCTCAATGTCAATACATCTGTGGGATTGGATGGTATACCAGCTCATGTCGTACATGAAGCAGCTAAAGAATTGTCAGTGCCCGTGACCATTTTGTTTGAGTCTCAGTCTGGGTTAATCCCAAGGGGGGGGGATGGAAAGAGGGGAAAATAGTTCCACTGCATAAAGGAGGTTCCAAAACTGCTGTTGTAAATTACCGACTGATCAGCATATCAGGAATCGTTCTCAAGGTCTTGGAGAAAATAGTCAAAAGGAGAATACAGGAATGGACAGATGAAAATGGGATACTGTATTGGGGATAGCATGGTTTTGTGAAAGGGGTAGATCATGCCTCAGTAACTTGCTCACGTTTTATAACACAGTGACGGCTGAACTGGATAAGGGTAATGGGTTTACAGTGATTCTACTGGACCTTGCTAAGGCCTTTGACAGGATGCCACATGGAATTCTAATCAGTAAATTGCAGCATATGGGGATGGATATAGGGTTGGCGAGATGGATAGGAGGGTGGTTGATGGAGAGATATCATAGAGTGGTTTATTCAGAGTAGATTCCAAAAGATGGCCTGTGACTAGTGGTGTGTCACAGGGTTCTATTCTTGGACCATTACTGTTTAATTAGCAGTAGTATACCATATTGGTGAAACTGTACTCCAGGAGATTGACGAGGTCAGGGATTTGGGAGTGTTGGTGGATAGAGAGTTTAAGTTTAGGGGACACACAGCAAAAGTGCCTAAATCAGCTCATCAGATCACTTGGTTACTGAAGAATGCTTTCACGAGCAGAGACAAGCAGGTTATTGTTTCCCTTTATTGAGCCTTGATAAGATCCCATCTTGACTACTGTACCCAGATCTGGGCACCAGGGTTTCTTCTTGATGGGAGGAGGTAGAGAGGATACAGAAGCAAGTGACCAAGATGGTAGCTGGCCTATGGAATGAACCTTATGAGAACAGGTTGAAGATTTGTGGGGTGCAGAAATTGGCTGATAGGTGGAAAAGGGGTGATATGATTGAGACATTCAAATTACCGAAGGGTTTCTATAAGATTAATTCAGAAGATATTTTTGAGAATAGGACTGCTGGTGGGAGGACTAAGGGCCATCCATGGAAGCTGGACAAGAGTGTGGTTAGCAAAGGTGTTAGAGCTAGGTTTTTTACTTGGAGAGTGATGAATGAGTGGAATAAGCTGCCAGAGTCTGTTGTGGGTGCCATGACTGTAAATGAGTTCAAGGTGAAGTATGATAGATACTGTATGAATGTTGAATGGTTGTTCTTGACATGATGTTAGGGCCTCCCTCGATGAGGCTAAGGACTCCTTTGAGTTGCCCGTACTACTACTACTAATAATAACAAGGGAGCAGTATCACTGGAAATTTCTGAAATTTTACAAATTTCAGAAAAATTACAAATTTTTCAGAAATTTTCTGAAATTATGTGCATGAAATTTGAAATTATGTGCATTATTGTGCACATAAAAAGTATGATCATTATTTTATGTCTTGCAAGAATATTCTTAAAAGAATGAAAGAAAAATTTAGCATAATGCAATGAATAGGAGAAATCTATTATATATATTCTTACCTTGCTTTTGTATTTTTCAGAACCTAGTCGAAACTTAACATATGGATCACTTGTACCTCCTTCATCCATAGCCAAGAGATCTTTTCCTTGTACAAGGACTATTGTAACGACATTATCCCAGACTTGCGTTTTCTGTTTCTTGAGTGCGGAGCTAGAAGATTCACTACTGCCTGTTATTTTTAAACTAGTCCTCTTGAAGAACTAGAAATAAGAATGCTATATTAAGTTATTTAGCCAAATTTGCATATATTCAAAATTTACTGCATTCTATTCTATTGTTTAAATTCAGGAACAATCAAACGAGAGTAAGTAATTAATATTCAAAAAGAAGAAAAATCTAAAAATAAGAATGTGCAAGATTCAGCTACTACAAAGACATGCTAGAAATGTTTGGAAAATTTCTAAATGCCTCAAATATAAAGAAACCTGTTCAATTATAGTAACCCTTATATAGCCACACACTGTCAGTTCATACTACAAAATGAATAACTCTGCCAACTGATCACTTGTTCGTTTAGCAACTACTAATTGGCAGAGATCAGTTTATACAGTAAGAGAGCTGAAAAATGAATGGCAAGCTATTGTTTTACATCCAGGAGAGAACAAAGCAAAACAGAAGTTCTTTTACCTAGTAATAATTTACTTCAAATGCAATATGAAAAAGTATCAGATATCCAGTTATCACTCGGGTAAAAGTGTTAACATAAAAATTTAAACTGCATATAAGATTTGAAAAGGTGTATTGGTTTCAAATATTAGTCTTCCACTAACACCACAAGTTCAATTGTCTTCATCTTGTATGTGAAGAGGTCAACAATTTCAGCAAAAATTCACTGCATTCAGTTTTTTTTTTTTTTTTTTTTTACTTTCTCACTAAATAAAATACACTAATAAAGATACAGTAGCAAACAAATTAATCGAAACAAGTTGAATTTTCAAGTTTTTGGTTTAGAGTTTGGTTTTAGTTCACTATTTACAGCTACACTTTCGTGTAGCTATAAAATGGATACATCTACAAGAAAGCATTCAAAAATATGTATTCTTTCTCAGCACTCATCCATGGCTCAAAGAAAAATTGCCATTGAGTAGTGTTGGTTTGAGTACTGTTAAAATAGTACTATTAGTACAGTACTGTTACTGTTTTTAAAGAAGTTTAGAGAGACAGGTACCTTTTCTCCTAACAGAAAAGGAAAACTACATTTACTCAAGATCGTTCACTAGTTAGAAAAAGTAAAACGAATCCAAGATTGTCTGCCATATACTTAAATTACTTAAATAGACTTGGCAGCTAGTTGGATTAATGTTTCTGACATGACAGTCCATCAGATTGTTGGAAGTAGGGGACTGCCACAGACCAAAAAAAAAAAAAAAAAAACTGTTGATGAAGGCTATACAGAAAAAGAGGGTCGAGTAGGCAAAAGTGGACTGTGGACGGTCACATTCTCAGATGAGAACCATTTCTTTGTTTAAGGAGAGCAAGTAACCTATTTGCAAATCAGCAGCTGAGAAGACTTCTCCTGCCTTCAACAAGCTCCTAAACACCCAGCTAAAAAGATGTTCTGGGGTTGTTTTACAGGCACAAGTGATCCTGGACACATGAGGGTCCAAGATCACTTGTGCCTGTTGACAGTATGATGAAAGCGATCAATACATAAAAAATACTGTAAAAATGAGTGGTCCCATAGATCCAGAAAGACAAAGAATTCATCTTCCAGTAGGATCTTGCTCCATGCCACACTTCAAAAAAAAGTGAAAGATTTCCTCAAAAATCACAACATCCAATTGCTTCAGTGGCCAGGCAACTCTCCTGACTTTAACTTAATAAAAAATTTGTGAGCCATTGTGAAAGAGAGACTTGAAAATTAAATTGTGATACAAAGGATAACACAATCCATTATAAAAGTATGGTTTCGAGATGCAGAAATAAGAAAAATGTGTTCTACATTGGTAGAGTCCATGTCTAAGCAAATTAATGAACTTATTAGGAACAGAGGGAGCACCTAAAGTTGGAGTTAAATTTTTACACTTGTTTTGTTGAAAAATTAAAATTTTTCTTTAAAATGTGAGTGTTTGGATTAATTTGGTTGCTACTGTAGTTGTAAAGAGATTAAAACAATAATATAATTTAATCTAATAAGGATCTTCAAAATCAGTGTTTACAGATTGCTGACATAAGCAAAACTTGCTTATGTGAAAATATATGCAGACAGGAAAAGAAATGGAATGGTATAGAATCATATAGGTCAGGAAAGAAGAAATGAAAGAGAAAAAGAGAATTTTTTATGCTGTTAATAATGGCACAGAAATTAGACTTACTCAGGAAGGTGGAAAATTGCAGCATATGACAACTTCAAGGCTAATTGATCTGAGGTTGAAACAGTACTGTATCCTAGAGAATGCTGGTATTATAAATTTGGAATATAGAAGGCAATTACTGCTTTTTTCTTTATTATTTTTTATTATTTTTTTTATATGGCTCCCATCCAAGAAAGGTTTTTGTGTAATTCTTAGGTACATTTGTGCCACAGACAAACTGGCTGGACAAGTAAAAAGGTGATTCTAATGGAGAATTTTGAAAATGAGGAGATGCAAAGAGTGAATTTGAGAGAGATAACTACATTACAGCATGTGTCAGAAGCAACAAGATTTTAAGAATACTGGATTTGGAGCTATCCTCATAGCGTGTAGTTGTGAAAAAGTTTCGCTAGTCAGCAACTAGAATAGAACTTAAGCCTTCCTTCAGACAGCCTTGTGCTATGGAGGCATATTGCATCTCTATAAGGCTACATAGGCAGCCTATGTAAAATTATAAGAATTACAAGTAAGGAAAGCCCCATTATTCAACTCACATCAATACTATGGGATGAACCACAAACAAAAGAGAATGATATATAAAGCATGGGAATAATGCTGTGCAACATCACAGAAAAGAAATAATGAGGAGATGAGAACCATGCAGCTGTAATAATACTTCACAAGGTTGGAATACAGCCACCTATCATTTTCACCATCCTAAAAACACTTGGGATCAGTAAGATGTTTGTGTATTGGTCTATTAACCATTATAAAGATACAGAAGACTTATCTGACCGCCAAAGAACAGGTTGACTACACTCCTGAGGGCATGCTTTGCCGTAATCCTGTGAGAATGCAGAAAGTGATGTCGTGAGAGATGAACATTTTTCAGAGAATGATGTCACATGCATTAACTGATGACATACTGTTGTTCTACTGGACACTTCTTAACACAACTTAGACGGCAGAGGGTGATAAAATCAAAGGCACTTTTCCAGTGGTATGCAAACAACAGAGATATCCTCTTCAAAGATGAGAAAATTTTCACCAATGAAGTCATTTAACTGCCAAAATGATCAAGTATATGTCCCCAGATGGTCACACAGTATGATATCACCCAGGACTCAGACAAGTCATCACCCAGCATCAGTGGTGGTTTGGTGAGGGGTGATATATCAGGGGATATCCAAGTTGCACTGCTGCAAGAAAGGTGAAAACCTCTGCCACAGTGTATCAAGACAAGTGGACCTTCCAACAGGACTCAGCTCCTGCACACAAGGGGAGGACTACACAACAGTGGTTGGAAGTGAGTGTGTCCGACCACATATTACTATCTGATTGGCCATCTTAAAGTCTTGATTTGAATTTGCTGAACTTCAAATTGTGGTCAGAACTTAAGAGACAACTAGAGTAGCCAGCAAGAAAAATCCTGGCATCACCAGCCTGAAGGTGGATTTGGAGTGAGCAGTGGCAGCATTTCATTTGGATGCATTTCCACCATCGATATATGGCCTTACTGACTTCAAGCACGTGAAGGCAAAAGGGGAACATTTTGAACATTGAATGTTGCTATGCTATATGCACGTTATATGTGTGCTGAAAGCTGTATATGATTTACTGATAGATTAAAGATTTATGCACTTTTCAAGATGTAATTATTATTATTATTCAGGCTTCCATGAAGTCAAAAGACTCATCGTGGGCGGTCCTTCCTAAGAACATAAAGTCTGTCAAGACTCATCAAGGGGAAGTTCCCCCTAAGAAACACAAAATCTATCATACCACTCCTTAAACTCATTGACTGTTCTCGCCCTCACCACTCTATCAGGCAATGCATTCCACAGCTCAATCACCCTCCATGCAAAGAAACCACTCCTCACCCTCTTGCTCACAGTTTCCTTTCGTAACTTCCAGGGATGGCCTCTTGTCATCACTCCTTCCCGCTGTTCAACCAAGTGAAAGAACTCCCCAGTGTCAACCCTGTAACCACCTCTCAACAGTTTAAAAGTCTCAATCATATCACCTCTTCTTCTTCTATCTGCCAAACTCTGCAGTCCACATTCCCCCAGCCGATTCTCATAACTATCCTTGTACAGTCCTGAGACCATCTTTATATCTTTTCCACAGTTAATTTATCCCCTTCAAATCCTGGGGACCAAGTCTGAGAACAATAATCCAAGTGTGGTCTGATCAGAGACTTATATAATGGAATGATAACCCTCTTATCTCTACAGGTCAGTGTCCTTCTCATAATTGCAGCAATCCTCTGTGTTACCTTCACCACCTTTGCAATATGTCCCCTAAACTTCAGGTTTCTATCAATCATCAATCCCAGATCTCTTGTCTCCCCAACTTCCTCCAGTATAACTCCTCCCATAGAGTATGCAGCATCCCATCGATGTTTCCCAAACCTCAAGACCTTACATTTTGCTGCATTAAACTGACACCCCCCCATTCATCTGCCCATCTATCTAGCTTATTCAAATCCTCTTGCAGAGTTACCACATCTGCACTATTACTAATAATCCTTCCCAGCTTTGCATCATATGGAAACAACTGAATATCCCCTTGCAATCTATTGGCAATGTCATTGATATAAAGGTTAAACAATACAGGTCCTAGTGCTGAGCCCTGTGGGGACCCCACTTGTAACCTTCTGTCTCCTTGAAACTGCTCCACCATACACAACTCTCTGATACCTATCAGACAGCCAATCCTGAATCCAGCTGACCAATCTGACATCCAGACCCATGTATTGCAACTTAAATATCAGCCTATCATGTGGCACCCTGTCAAATGCCTTTGTTAAGTCTAAGAGAATTGCAGTATATGCCTTTCTCTCATCCAATGTTCTTGTAACTTTATTATAAAAGGCCAGCATATTGCTAAAACAAGAGCGCCCTTTCACAAATCCATGTTGACTCTCACAGATAACATTACTCTCATCTGCCCAGTGCTGTATACGGTCCCTCGCTACTTTCTCCAAGATCTTAACTACTGATGACACACAGACTGGTCTATAATTAGACACTTCCAGTCTGTTACCACGCTTATGCAATGGCACTATCTTACCTTCCTTCCATTCCCTGGGCACCTTTGCCGAAGCCAGACTTTCATTGAAAAGCCAGGTTAAATGCACTGTCAGTTCCCCAGCACGTTCTCTCAAAACTCGTGGTGAAATACCATCCAGTCCAAAAGCTTTGACATCCAGAGTTCTCAGTATCTGAAACACTCTCCTCCTGTACCTCTAAACCTTGAACCTGCCCTATCCCTCTAGCATTAAAACTGACTCCTCCAGGATGAAATACTCCATTAAAGTGGTCATTGAACAATTCCACTATGTCCTCTGCATCAGTCATTCTATTCCCATTTTTATCCCACAATATCATTCTTCCACAGTCATTTCTTCTCCTACTGGCCACATAGCTAAAAAAATTCCCTAGGATTTTCTTTGGATCTTAGGGCCAATCTCCTCTCATATTCCAGTTTTGCTTTCCTTACCACACTAGTCACTCTTCTGGCCTGTGTCTTATATTCTTCATGCATCCTCTCTTCACCTGTCTCCTTATATCTCTTCCACAGCCTCTTTTTCACATGCAATTCCTGTTTAATATTGTTTGTCATCCACTTTACTCCAAATTGTGTCCTCTTCTTCACTCATAGTATACAACTTACCATTGCTGCTAACAAATATTCTTACACAATTTCCAACGCACTAACGACATCCCGGCCTTCCAATTCCTCCCTCCATGAAACTTCCCGAAGTTGACGTCTAAGACTATTATAATCACCTGCTTTATAATTCCACATAAGTTCCCGTCTCTTTGATACTCCTGCATGTCTATTCATTTTCCAAGTCAAAACCATATGGTCACTCTCTCCAACTGGTGGGAGAGATGTCATCTCAGTTATTATCAACTCTTCTGATGCTATAACCAAATCTAAAACTCTTGAACCTCTTGTTCCCTCTGATACATGTTGCCTAAGACATTTGTCCCTCAAGAATTCTAGAAATTCCATTCCACTATTGCTACATGCATCTTCCTCTCTCCAATTTATACTACTGTAGTTAAAATCTCCCATAACAATCATTCTTCTTGCACTTGCCAAACTTAGCTGTCTAAACATCTCCTGGTCCCCGTCCTCCGTGCTCCTGGGTCTGTAGCAACACCCCACTAAATATCCTGTCTTGCCTACCTCTACCTCACACCATATGCTCCCAAAATCATTTGTCTCACTTCCTTCCAAAGCCTCCACTCTTAGAGGACATAGGTCATCACTTATCATAAGCAGTACCCCATCACCATGCTTTCCCCTCCTATCCTGACGAAAAATGCTATACCCAGCGACTTCTATTCCTGTTATTATTATATATTTATTTATGGCTAGACTAGGTAGATGATCTTAACACTTGGGATGCCTGTGCACCGCAGGGTTTGTCAAGTGAGTAGGATGGATGGAGAGTATTGTCATCTGCAGAACTGTGGATAGGATTAGTGGTGATTGAGATTAGGTCATTTATGCACAGAAAGGGTAGGTAATAGGACATGAGGTACTCCTGCGTTGGTAGCAAAGCTTGAAGAGAGGGAGTGCAGAGAATGATCAAAGGATGATTGTTTAGATTAGGGGTCGCCAAACTTCTTTGACCGTCGACCCCTTCAAGAGTTTGACTTTTTATTGACCCCCCCCTCTATTCTCTATTTTACTATTACGTAATTATAACAGGACAAGCAAAAAAGATGCTTATGTGAGTTTTTAGATTGTTTATTTTATAGTACAATATTTATTGTATGCATAATATAGTATATATTATTATATTGACTTAACATCAAAGGGATACATTTTTGATTTTGACGTCCTTCTTAACATTACATATTTGATAGGAGGGATAAATAATATATAAAATTTAATTTAGATAACATAAAAATAATATAATCTTCCTTATACATATATGAAAATAAGACTTTTATTAACTTAGTATACAATTTACTAACATTGTCAATGTAAAGGGTGTGCTTCGTGACTCTTGACAAGATTAGCAATGTTGGGTTCAAAATCAGTAAGTTTCAGCCTTAAATCGCCACGGAATTCTATATCTAGCTTATTTCTTTGTTTTGTTAAAATGGAATTAACATGGCTGAAACCAGCTTCAACCATGTACGAGCTTGGAAATGCAAGCAAAAAGGGGAGTACCACTTCAGAAAGTTTTGGATATTTTTTTTACAACATTTATATTCGTCCAAAAGTAACTTAAAGTCCTATTTTTAAAAAGCGTTTTAGCTTCAAGATCAACTGACAATTCGATAAGTTCATCTTGTAAGTTACATTCGATATTTTCAATATCTGCAGAAAATGGCATGATAACCCAATCTGGAATGTACATGTTTTCAAAATCTGCAAGGAGCAATTTAAAATCATCGCTCATATTTTGAAGATGTTTTGTGTATATTTCTAAGTCTTCATCTTTTACTTGCCGTAGATTCGAAAAGTACTGAAAATCTTTTCGTAACAATGATGATTTAAATAAGGCTAATTTAGCTGGGAAGCCTAAAAGAATCGTACATGTAAGTATAAGCAAATAAGCAACTGCGCACGTGTTGCAATCTCGCTCCGCTCTGCCGCGCCGGCCAGGCGGGAACCACCGACATGTGTTTATTGGTAAATACGTCGTTTTGGCCTACTTGATTGGCCTCCGTAACTATTTTCATGACCTTGCTCCATCTTACAGGTCCTATTCATGTCACTGTTCCCACAATTGACTCTTAATTATGTTGTCATTCAGGATGGAGGTAATCCAAGTTAACCGAATTAAATATTGCCCATACAATGATGTATTATATTTTTCTATCGACCCCTAACAATGTTATATCGATCCCTGGGGGTCGATATCGACCACTTTGGCAACCACTGGTTTTAGTCTCGATGAAAGATATGATTAAAAGCTCTGAAGAATTTCAAGCGTGATGGCATAACTTTCTCTGAGCTGTTCTAGCACATATGTTCAGTGGTGGGTGATGTAAACTAAGAGGTCAATTATGGATCTTGGAATGGTAGAATCCATAATAGTGGTGACTAATTGGTAGATATCTAGGTAGTAGAAAAATTGGCTATTGATGACTTTCTCCATAACTTTTGGGGAGGACTGAGATGAGGATAATTAGTTGGTAGTTTGAAGTTAGGATATTTTCCCTTTTTTGAGAGATATGCTGAATATGAGATTGCTTCCAAGATGAAGGTAATCCAGAGGATTGCTGCAATACTGAGAAGGATACTGATCTGCAGAGTATGAGTTGTCATTCCATTGTATAAAGTCCTGAGATCAGACCACACCTGGACTATTGTGCTCAAATTTGGTCCCCAGGATTTGAATGATATAAATTAACCGTGGAAAGAGTGCAGAGGTGGATAACAAAGACGATATCAGGACAGTACAATGTAAGTTACAAGGATAGGCTGAGGGAATGTGGACTGCAGAGTTTGGTATATAGGAGAGATAATATGACAGGCTTTTAAACAGTTGAGCGGTAGTTATTACAGGGTTGACATTGGGGAGTTCTTTTTGTTGGTGGAACAGGGGAAGGAGCAAAGACAAGGGGCCATCCCTGGAAGTTAGTAAAGAAAGTTGTGAGCAAGAAGGAGTGGATTCTTTGCATTGAGGGATGGTTAAACCATGGAATGAATTGCCTGATAGTGGTGAGAGCACGAATGGTCAATGGGTTCAAGGAGTTGTATGACAGACTGCATTTTTCTAGGGTGGGCTTCCCACAATGAGTCATGTGATTCCACTGAAGCCTGAATCATCATAATAACAGACTGTAGACACAATACAGAACAGATGTTAGCTCTGGAATACAAAGTTTGAGGACAGTTGAAGAGATTCCATCAGGAGACTTTAATGTGCAAGTTTCAGTAATTTTCTGATGTCTTTTTTGTTGAAAAACTATAGAACACATACAGTGCTCAGATTCCAGTAATGTAGGAAGTAATTTCCCTTATCATCTGTACAGGAGTTTAAGGAAAAAAAGCAATGCTAGGTTGTCAGCTTTATCCTTAGGTGAAATAAGTGGTGCCATCAGGATGAAAGATGAAGTGCAGATGAGCAGAAGTTGCATCCAACAGCCTTAGACAAGGAACATCTTCCATTTAGAAAAGAAGCAAGTTTTCTGCTGTTAGCATTTATGATTTACAATTTAGATCTGATGATTGTTTTGCATATGAATATAAATGATTGCCTTTCCCTCTGCAACTTATTTTTTGACCATTTCCAACAGGTAGTACACAGTTTATCGCTTTAAGTTATACAAAATTAATAATGGAAAAAACTCACGTACAAAGATTATTTAATAGTATAATTTTCGCCTGTATGTCACAGGCATCTTTAGTACATGAAGCTCAAATTAAACAATAAATGACAATTCCAAAAAGCACCACCTAAGTAGCTGGTGTAAGATAACTAAAAAGGTCAATAAATTTCCTAAAAAAAAAAAAAAATAATAATCAATACAATAAAAAGTTAGGAAAGATTAGCTGATTTGTAAAGTACTATCTCCCATAAAGGGGATAGACGTAAGACATAAGCTGCCGGATCTGTTTAAGTTAGGAGAATGAAGTAGAGTTTCACATGTTTCTTTATAAAGGCGTTCCATGAGAAACTGACTTTTGTGAAAAACTCTTGTCTTTCTCTCCAATGAACTCTGTGTCTAGTGAAGATGGCATGTTCTGCAAGTCCAGACTTTTCAGCTTTAAAGTATTCAATATAAAATTGGTGTTCTTCTAGCCGAACAGAGGCAGATCTTCCTGTTTGTCCGAAATAAGATAATCCACAAAAGCACGGAATCTGGTAGACACCTGGATGATTAAGATGTGGAAGTTTGTCCTTAGGAGAAGTGAGAAAGGTGGAGATTTTTCTAAACGGTCGAAAGGCAACAAAAAGATTCAGTGGTTTTAAAACTTTTGCTATACGTTCACTGATGCCTTGTACATAAGGGATAGTAATGCACGTTATTTCTTCTGTGTTTAAAGAGGAAGACATTAAAACTACTCAAAAGTTCTTTGAATAAAGCAATTCTTATAACCATTCCATAGAAAGGAAGAAGTTATATATTGTAGTTCTTTCTGTAAAAGATCGTCTGAAGATCTCTGAAGATCTCCCAAAAAGGAGAGTTCCTGTATAACTGCCTTTTGACTGGGATGGTGATGAGATTCTGCATGGATACAATGGTCTGTATGAGTCTTCTTTCTATAAACTGAGAAATGTAGGTTACCATCTGGTTGGCGAATAATTAGAAGATCTAAAAGGGCTAACTGCTTATTTAATTCTACTTCTAGGGTAAACTTGATCCTAGGATGAAATGCATTTAACGTAGTGAGAAATTGTTGAAGTTCATCTGAAGAACCAGTCCATTTGAGTCTGGAAGTAGAATCAAATAAACAGTTAGCCTTTTTAGATCTTCTAATTCTTCGCCAACCAGATGGTAACCTACATTTCTCAGTTCATAGAAGACTCATACAGGCCATTATATCCATGCGGAATCTCATCACCATCCCAGTCAAAAGGCAGGAACTATTAAAACACTGGTTCATCGGGCCCACTCCTTTTGTTCTTCAGACGATCTTTTACAGAAAAAACTACAATATATAACTTCTTCCTTTCTATCGAATGGTTATAAGAATTGCTTCATTCAAAGAACTTTTGAGTAGTTTTAATGTCTTCCTCTTTAAACACAGAAGAAATAATGTGCATTACTCTCCCTTATGTACAAGGCATCAGTGAACGTACAGCAAAAGTTTTAAAACCACTGAATATTTTTGTTGCCTTTCGACTGTTTAGAAAAATCTCCACCTTTCTCACTTCTCCTAAGGACAAGCTTCCACATCTTAATCATCCAGGTGTCTACCAGATTCAGTGCTCTTGTGGATTATCTTATTTCGGACAAATGGGAAGATTTGCCTCTTTTCGGCTAGAAGAACACCAATCTTATATTGAATACTTTAAAGCTGAAAAGTCTGGACTTGCAAAACATGCCATCTTCACTAGACACAGAGTTCATTGGAGAAAGACAAAGAGTTCTTCACAAAAGTCAGTTTCTCATGGAACACCTTTATGAAGAAGCATGTGAAACTCTACTTCATTCTCCTAACTTAAACAAATCTGGCAGCTTATGTCTATCCCCTTTATGAGAGATAGTACTTTACAAATCAGCTAATCTTTCCTAACTTTTTATTGTATTGATTTTTTTTTTTTTTTAAGGAAATTTATTGATTTTTAGTTATCTTACACCAGCTACTTAGGTGGCGCTTTTTGGAATCGTCAACTATTGTTTAATTTGAGCTTCATGTACTGAAGATGCCTGTGACACACAGGTGAAAATTATACTATTAAATAATCTTTGTATGCAAGTTTTTTCCGTTATTAATTTTGTATCGATATGTCTACTCACGGGTATACCTCTTTTAAAGCTTTAAGTGATACACCAATATATACAGGGTGTTCGGGATAAATTTGACATATTTATAATTAATTATATTTTTCCGTAAGTTACATGTATTAACACACACTTCTCTTCATTTAAAAGTTTGGACCCTTCTTCATTCACATACAAGATGTCAGAAAGGATGGATAGCTGGAACCCACCTGAATCATGGAAGAGAATAACTTGTATCATGATGATTCGTGCCCGCCATCAAAATAAGGATATTACGACTGCTGCCCAATGCTCCCTGAATACAGTAAAAACAATCAGGCATGAACTAGAGACTTGCAATGGTGACTACGAGGATGTAGCAAGAAGAAAGATCCCTAGCAGACGATCTGATTGCGTTCGTACAGCAGAATTCCTCGCAAATCTGCAGGAACAGGTGTTGAAGAACCCTGGCATTGGAATTCGGGCTTTGTTCGTGGAGTTGCTAACTGTAGTCAAGCCCTGGATAACAAGGGTAGGCAATGGTAGGCCGTATGTATGGCAGCAGGATTCGGCCCCTTGCCACACCTCTGGGAAAAGTCAAAAATGGTTGTCTGAAAATTTCTACGACTTCACCAGTCCAAATGTTTGACCTCCAAACTCCCCAGACCTTAACCCCATGGATTATTTTGTATGGGGCGCAGTTGAAAAAGACACCAATCGCACTTCCAGTAATACAAAAGCCCAGTTAATGGATAAAATTAAAACAGTTTTTGCGGCCCTTCCCAGGGAGACTGTAGCATCAGCTTGTTCGAGGTTCCGAAGCAGAATTGAAGCTGTGATCGATGCTAATGGTGGTTATTTTGAGTAAATCTTGTTGATAGTATTGTAATTAACTCTGCCTGTAATGTCAATTTGTCAATTCATTAAATTTAATAGATACAAAGAAGATTTTCTTTTTCCTTACGAAACTGTCAAATTTATCCCGAACACCCTGTATATACATACATACATATACATACATACATGTGTGTGTGTGTGTGTGTGTGTGTTAAGAATACCAAGCAATTTTTTAAACCTGGTTTTACTCCATTTCCCAAGTAAGCAAACAGACAAATAAGTCATAAGTCAAGTTTGCGCCTGCAAGTGATGCAAGTCTAGCTGATCCTACAGGTAGTGCAAGACCAAGGCAACTCGTGGTAAAGGTGGCATGAGCTCTGATCATTAATCTTTATATTTACCCTTAATGCCAAAACACATCTCCAAGAAGGAGATGCATGATGTTTTGTATTAAAGGCAAGAGGCCACTACCCAGACCAGTTTCGACCTTTATTGAGGTCTCATCAGTGGGAGCTAGGCTAGAAATACCAAGATTTAGTAATACAGAGCTCATTAGTATTTTACCAGAACAAGTTGCCATAAGGTGTTTTAACCTTATTAAATAAAAATCTCTGGAGGAGATATAAATGTAGAAAGTATTTTACCTTGGGTATAATAAATGTTAAGAATACCAAGCAATTTTTTAAACCTGGTTTTACTCCATTTCCCAAGTAAGCAAACAGACAAATAAGTTATAAGTCAAGTTCACTAAATCTTGGTATTTCTAGCCTAGCTCCCACTGATGAGACCTCAATAAAGGTCGAAACCGGTCTGGGTAGTGGCCTCTTGCCTTTAATACAAAAGATCATGCATCTCCTTCTTGGAGATGTGTTTTGGCATTAAGGGTAAATATAAAGATTAGTGATCAGAGTTCATGCCACCTTTATCACGAGTTGTCTTGGTCTTGCACTACCTGTAGGATCAGCTAGACTTGTATCACTTGCAGGCGCAATCTTGACTTATGACTTATTTATCTGTTTGCTTACTTGGGAAATGGAGTAAAACCAGGTTTAAAAAATTGCTTGGTATTCTTAACATTTATTATACCCAAGGTAAAATACTTTCTACATACATTATATATATATATATATATATATATATATATATATAAACCCACACATACAGGAATGCAGATTTACTCGATTTAACATGTTAATTAATTTAATTTAAATGACAAACACCGAGAACAATAAAGAATAAGGTTTGATGAGGACACTACTAGTTTCATTGGTAATCCAACTTCTTCAGGTGTCAAAGTACAAGAATTATACAAAATAACCCGAAAGAAACATTACATATTAATAACAACAGATCTACTAAAAACTGTAGTACAGTTTAAATTGGAGTCCACACTACAGTTCCAGCTGTATGTTTATGCGTGCTTTTGTGTTGTCTTCCTATATATATATATATATATATATATAGAAAAGCAAAAGCGGATTACGAAAGAAAATTGGCTATGCAGGCTAAAGAGAATCCCAAACAGTTTTTTCAATATGTTGCAAGTAAAAGGAAAAATGTTCATGGTAGAATGATCTTAAAAAATGCTGAGGGTAGGGAGGTAACCGAATCAGTCGATATAGTGGAATTACTGAGCGAGCACTTTGCAAGAGTATATCATCCAGGTGGTGACATTGCAGGAATGGAAGAACCAACAGCTTATACTGGAATTGTGATGAATGAAGTAGAGGTAACTAGTCTATTACAGAATATCAATAGATCTGTGGGATTGGATGGTATACCAGCTCGTGTCGTATGTGAAGTGGCTAAAGAATTCAGTGCCCTTGACCATTTTGTTTAATTTGAGCCTCGGGTCTGGGTCAGTCCCAAGAGGGTAGAAAGAGGGGAAAATAGTTCCGCTGCATAAAGGTGGCTCCAAGGCTGCTGTTGAAAATTACTGGCCAATCAGCATAACAGGAATCATTATCAAGGTCTTGGAGAAAATAGTCAAGAGGAAAATACAAGATTGGATAGAAGAAAATGAGATACTGTATCGGGGACAGCATGGTTTTGTGAAGGGTAGGTCATGCCTCAGTAACTTGCTCACGTATTATAACACAGTGACGGCTGAACTGGATAAGGGTAATGGGTTTACTAAGGCTTTTGACAGGATACCACATGGAATTCTAATCAGTAAATTGCAGCATATGGGGATGGATAGGAGGGTGGTTGACGGAGAGATATCAGAGAGCAGTTTATAAGAGTAGAGTCCACAAGACGGCCTGTGACTAGTGGTGTGCCACAAGGATCTGTTCTTGGACCACTGCTGTTTAATTTGTTCATTAATGATATAGGAAAGAATCTGAGAGGAACAGTTCATTTGTTTGCGGATGATGCAAAGTTGGGTAGGGCAATAGTGAATGCAGATGACGTCAAAATTTTGCAAGATGATTTGGATAGATTGGAGGTCTGGGCTAAGGTGAATGGATGTCAATTTAATGCGGCAAAATGTAAGGTTATACATTTTGGGGTGAAAAGATTAGCAGCAGTTTACTACATTGGTGGAACTGTACTCCAGGAAATTGATGAGGCACGAGATTTAAGAGTGTTGGTGGATAAGGAGTTGAAGTTTACGGGGCACATTGCAAAAGTGGCCAAATCAGCTCATCAAATCACTTGGTTGCTGAAGAATACATTGACAAGTAGAGACAAGCAGGTTATTGTTCCT
Source organism: Typopeltis vanoorti (assembly GCF_054136105.1). Classification (NCBI taxonomy): domain Eukaryota; kingdom Metazoa; phylum Arthropoda; class Arachnida; order Uropygi; family Thelyphonidae; genus Typopeltis; species Typopeltis vanoorti. The sequence goes on along the minus strand of NC_143561.1, from coordinate 86,580,734 downwards.
CTGTATCGAGCCTTGATGAGACCCCCATCTCGACTACTGTGCCCAGATTTGGTCACCTAGGTTTCTTCTTGATGGGAAGGAGGTTGAGAGGATCCAGAGGCGAGTGACCAAGATGATAGCAGGTCTGTGGAATGAACCTTATGAGAACAGGTTGAGGATTTGTGGGTTGCAAAAATTGGTTGATAGGCAGAGGAGGGGAGATATGATTGAGACATTCAAATTGCTGAAGGATTTCTATAGGATTAATTCAGAGGATATTTTTGAGAACAGGACTGGTTGTGGGAGGACTATGGGACATCCATGGAAACTAGGCAAAAGTGTGGTTAGTAAAGGTGTTAGAGCTGGGTTCTTTACTTTTAGAGTGGTGAATGAGTGGAATGTGCTCCCAGAGTCTGCAGTGGATGCTGTGACAGTGAATGAGTTTAAGGCGAGGTATGACAGATACTGTATGAATGTCGAATAGTTGTGATGAATATGATTTGGGGCCTCCCTCGATGAGTCTAATGACTCCCTGGAGTTGCCCGTAATAATAATAATAAATATATACATATAGGTAAGACAACTTTGTAATTTGATGATTCTTGAAGAATGAATTGTTTTTCTCACCTTTTTTAATGTATTATTAGCTATTAGGGCCCATTTCAGTCTAATTTTCAAACATAAATTAGAAGTAATCTTATGCATTAAAAGTTTACAAAAAAAAAATTGAAAACGAAAAAATAGATATTACTATCTTTACATGAAGAGTAAAGTAATATTGCAAATCAGTGAACTTGAATGCCTTCACTCTGCTAGGTAAATGATCACTGAATGCATAGCAACAATAATTATTAAGGTAGGTGATGGGAAAAGAGGTTATTTCAAATGTCAAAATTTTATATTGCTTGGCAGCTGTGAACCAATGATCAAAACATTTCTGAAACCAGCATGAAATCCATTAACCTGATGTGCCATTTAAATGATGCATTACAATACTTTTGACTACTTTCAGTAGTTCTACTGAAAGTGATCAAAACACATTAGGACATACAAGCATTGATGCAGAACAATGTGCTCAGTATCAAACAACTATATAAATAGAAAAAAAGAAAAATACTTATTTATCAAAAATCTCAGTGTAAATATGATAACCCTCCAACAGCTTAAATGTCTTGATCATATTCCCTTCCCCACTCCTTTGCCTTCTATCCACCAAACTTTGCAGTCTGCATGTCCTCAGTCTATCCTAATAATCAACATTGTACAGTCCTGATACTATCCATCTCTGCACCCTCTCCAAGATTACTTCGTCCCATTCAAATCCTGGCGACCAAAATCAGCACAAAAATTTGGATGCAGTCTGATCTGATCAATTATGCACAAATTAAACAGCAATGGCCCAAGCACAGAACCCTGCAAAAACACCATAAACAACATGTCCTCTCCTGGACTCTGCTCCTCCATATACGACTCCTTGATATTCACCCATCAGCTACTCCTCTATCATGGGCATCAGCAGAAAATTTTCCAGGAGGAGAGGTGGGGGTCAAAGCTTGGAGACAAATAATTACATCAATAAATTTTTATTTAATTTTTTTTTTTTTTTTTTTTTTTTTTTTTACAAGTAGATAATAGAATACAATATTACATCGATACAAAAACACATACACAATGTGATATGAAGACAACAAGAATTTATACGATAGATAATTTCAATATGAACATATGTTGAACTAATTATCATGTTTTACATTCCAATTCATAAAGTTCTTCCTCACTGTCAAAGTTGCCCATAATAATACTCTATTATATAACTATCTATTCTTATTTGACTACCAACTTAGAAATTATAAAAATATATTATGTGTGTGAAGAAACCTATTTGTAATTACACCTGTGTTCAAGCATATCAGTTTTCTTCACCCTGACACTCATGATGAAGAAAACTGATATCAGTTTGAACAGAGCTGTGCGGTCAAGTCCTAATATGTAGTTAAAAAGAAAATCACTCGGACAGTTATATAACAAAAGCTGTGGTGAATTCATCACTAAAAACATACGTACTAACCACAGTAATGACTATTTAATTGGTAAATATTTCATCCCAAATATCTTGGGACATCATCAGTACAGTAGTTCAAACAATACTAGGAATAACATACAGTTAGGGCATATGATTACAATGGAATCTCAACATGCATGCAGTAACGTGTTATAGAAGTAAATTAAATATAACTGAAAAAAAAAAATACATATAAAGATTATTTTACACAATTTTGTATAATAATTTCCCATATTTTAGGAATATGTAAGAGCATCATTGCAGTTTAAATTTGGTCCGTGTAGTAGGGCTTCAGCACTTTCTTTATATAAACGTTCATATTTATATAAAGATCTGTGTAAAACTTTAGAATTCTCCAAGTGGATCCTATGGTTTGGATTTTCAACTCAGTGTTGGAAGAGACCAGATTTCTGCGGTTTGAAAAGACGAATGTGGTCTTGATGTTCTGAGATGCGTTTCTGAACAGACCTACCTGTCGGACAAAAATAAGACAATTGGCAGGAGCATGGGATCTCATAAATGCCAGGTAACATCAGGAGGTGAAAGTTTGTCCTTAGGAGAAGGTAACAAGTTATAGATTTGGTTGATAGGTTTGTAAGTAGTGGCAAAATTGTATTTCTTCATAATTTGTGAAAGATGTTCGGAGATGCCTTTGAAGTAAGGTATGGGAATCCTATGGACATCTTCTTGTCTGGGTTGATGTGTGGAAAGGTGACTGATGATTTTTTGCATCTGTTCACATAAAGATTGTCAGAATAAGTGAGACATAGTTGGAAGAGGATGACATCCTGACAGGAATAGAGATGGAAGGGTATGATGAGTTTCGTGAGGATAGGAGGAGTAAAAAGGGAGGGGGGAGTGCTATTGATGATAGAGAAGGAGTTATGTCCATACAAAGTAGAGATGCAAGAAGGAAATAGTGCCAGTGGTTTTGAGGCAGTATGGTGTGAGATAGAGGTGAATGGAAAAATACTTGGTGGGATGTTGTTATAGACCAGGTAATGTGGATGGTGGTGATAGTGAAATGTATAGTCAAATTAGCCAAGCAAATAAGAAAAAGGTGATCATTATAGGTGATTTTAATTATGGCAATATAGACTGGAATGAAGAGACAGCAACTGGAAGTAAAGAAAATGAGTTTGAGTTTTTGAAGAATAACTACCTCAGACAGTATGTAACAGAAGGCACACGAGGATTAAAGGTCTTGGATTTGGTCATCTCATCAGAGGATGTAATTATAAATGAGGTATCAAATCATCCACCAATTGGTGAGAGTGACCATGAGGTAATTACCTGGATGGTTGCCAGCAGTGCGAGGACCCCTGTGAGAAAAGGGTATATGTGGAACTACCAGAGTGTGTGTGGGGGGGGTGATTATGAAGAGCTCAGGAGACAGCGTGCGGGTGTAGCGTGGAATGAGGAGTTAGCTGGAAAAGAGATCAATGCAGCTTGGGGGATTTTCAAAAACTATCTAATAGATGCAATGTCTAAATGTATTCCAAGGGTGAGAAGGTTACATAAGGTAGGTGTGAGATGGATGGATAAAGAGATTAAGCATGCAATACAGAGAAAAAGGACATTGTAGAGGCAGCATAAGAGAAGTGGAAATAATCAATTTCATGAGGTCTACAAAGACCAGGCAAGGAGGGTGACTTGGTTGGCGAGAGGTATGAACAGAAGTTAGCTAATGAAGACAAAAAGAATCCTAGGGAGTTCTTTCGATATGTAGCCAGCAAAAGAAATAATGATTATGGAAGGATGACATTGATTGGAGAAAATGGTATAAAGACAGCTATTGCAGAATGTGTGGTGGAAAGACTTAATGAGCAGTTCATAAAGATCTTTCGATCTTGTGAATGTGACTTCATGAAGAGATTGAGAGCAGTTGATGATGGGAAGGAGAGACTGACTGTAAGTGAACAAGAGGTGTTTGGGGAGTTGAGTAAACTAGATGTAAATAAGGCTATGGGACTTCATAATATATCACTGTGTATTCTGAAGGAATGTGCCATGGAATTGACACCTGGTTTGACATATTTTTTTAATACAAGTCTTGCACTTGGTCAAGTTCCTAAGGAGTGGAAGGAGGACAAGATTGTGCCACTTCATAAAGGAGGTGATCGAACTCAAGCATCGAACTATAGGCCTATCTGTGTGTCAGGTGTTGTGGTTAAGTTGTTGGAGAAGCTTGTGAGAACTAGGATCCAGAGTTGGGTTGACAACAGTGGTATTATCTTTGATGGACAGCATGGATTTGCTAAAGGGAGGTCATGTTTTAGTAATCTACTTACTTATTACAATAAAGTGACTGCTTCCTTGGACAGAGGAGAAGGATACACAGAAATATACTTGAATTTCGCAAAGGCTTTTGATAGAGTACCTCATGATAAGTTGACAGTCAAACTAGAGTAGATGAGGTTGGATATTAGATTAGTGCATTGGATTGGGGATTGGCTATCTGATAGGTATCAACAAGTTGTGTATGGGGGTGCGATATCTAGGAAAAGGAAAGTCACTAGTGGAGTGCCTCAGGGGTCTGTTTTAGGGCCATTGCTGTTTAACTTGTATATTAATGATATTGGCGAAGATTTGGATGGAGATATTCAGTTGTTTGCAGATGATGCAAAGTTGGGATGAACCATAAAGAGTAGTGAAGATGTTGTGGCCTTACAAGAAGACTTGAATAAATTGAGTGATTGGGCACAGAAATGGGGTTGCGAGTTCAATGTTGCAAAATGTAAGATTTTAAAATTTGGAAAACAAAGATGGGATGCAGAATTTATGCTTGGTGAGAATACATTGTTGGAGGTAGAGGAAATAAGAGATCTGGGGGTGATAGTGGATAAGGATCTAATATTTAGGGGACACATCGCCAAAATTGTGAAGACAACACAAAGGCTTCTGGGAATGATGCAAGGACACTGACGTGTAGAAGTAGGGAGATTCTTGTTCCATTGTATAACGCTTTGATTAGGCCACATATGGACTATTGTGCCCAGATCTGGTCACTTGGTTTTCAGAAGGATGAAGAGATGTTGGAAAGGGTCCAAAGGTGACTGACTAAGGTAGTTTCTGACTTCTGGAATGTTGAGTATGAGGAAAGATTGAGAAGATGATGTAATTTGCAGAGTCTGGTGGACAGGAGGAAAAGGGGAGATATGATAGAGACCTACAAGTTGGTAAGGGGTTGTTATAGGATTAATGCTTGAGAAGTTCTACATGAAATAGTGGGAGATAGGGGGAGAACCAGAGGTCATCCCTGGAAATTGTATAAAGAGGGTGTGAGTAGGGGAGTGAGAGGCAGGTTTTTTTTTGTGTAGAGTTGTGAATGATTGGAATGCCTTGCCTGAGAGTGTGGTATCTGGAAGGAGTTTCAGTGTGTTTAAGACACAGTATGATGAGATGTGTGTGTGATAAAAGGCCCTCCCAGATGAGTCTTTGACTCCATGAGGTCTTGGGGTAATAATAATAATAATTGTTTTAAGATTATATCCATTTAGTATGGCTGCATTTTTAATTATTTCTAGTTCTTGGTTTAGAGAATCTTCAGAGGAGCAGAATTTGTGTGCTCTGGAAACTAGTGATTTAATGATGCCAAATTTCTGAGATAGATGATTAGCAGAAGAATTGTGGATGTAGCGACCTGAAAATGTAGGCTTGCGATAGACAAACGTGTGATGGAACAGTCTTCTTTTCTTTGAATGTGTAAATCCAGAAAGGAGATACCCTGTGGAGATTCTTTTTCTAGTGTAAAGTTGATGTGAGGGTGAAGAAGGTTTATTTTATCTAGAAACAGTTGTAATTCCTGTTCGGGATGATCCCAGACTGCAAACATGTCGTCGACATATCGTAACCAAATTTTTGGTTTGGGTTCAAAAGTGAATATTTTTTCTTCAAGGTGTTCTAGAAACAGATTTGCTAAGTTTAGTGATAAAGGAGATCTCATGGCTGTTCCTTCTTGCTTGTAAATTTGACCTTTCTAGGTGAAGTAACCAGATGTAATAACAAATTTGAATAATTCAACAATATCAGAAGGAAATTTTTGAGTTAATTTCTAGCAAGAGGTCATAAATTTGCGATTTCACCCAAATGTTTCCCATATTTTGATTTCATACATAGAGAGAAACATCTGCAATCTTTCCATTACTGAAGCCAACAGACTTTGTTTCAAGGTAGCAAAGGTAATCTACAATGTCAAACCTCTGGACTTAAATATCCCACCATCAGAATTGAAAGCTCTTACATCCTTAAAAGGTAATAAAAATATAATCATTACCAGAGCTGACAAAGGAAATACCACTGTGGTTCTTGATACCAATTCATATGACCGAAAAATGAATTTATTACTTCGAGATCGTAATAAGTAATATGATCCTTCAAAACGTCAACTGAGGAAATTAAACAAGTTACTTGATGAAACCTCCTCCTTAGATGAAACAATTAAAAAACTCAAGACATACACCATGCTAGACCTCCCAGAATTTATGGCTTACCTAAGCTTCACAAAATTAATGTTCCTCTCAGTCCCATTGTAGATTCTATTAGCAGTCCAACTTACAAGTTACCAAGATTCTTATCTAACCTTCTCCGTCCTCATATAGGCCACTCAGCCTCTTCAATCAAAAATTCCACAGAGTTTCATGCAAAAATAAAAGGCATTCAACTGTTAAAAACTGACTTGTTAATTAGCTTCGACATTGTCTCCCTCTTCACGAACATTCCCCACAAAGAAACAGAATTATTTACTCAAAAAATTTCCTTCTGATATAGTTGAATTATTCAAATTTGTTATTACATCTGGTTACTTCACCTGGAAAGGTCAAATTTACAAGCAAGAAGAAGGAACAGCAATGGGATCTACTTTATCACCAAACTTAGCAAACCTGTTTCTAGAACACCTTGAAGAAAAAACATTCACTTTTGAACCCAAACCAAAAATTTGGTTACGATATGTCGACGACATGTTTGCAGTCTGGGATCATCCCGAACAGGAATTACAACTGTTTCTAGATAAAATAAACCTTCTTCACCCTCACATCAACTTTACACTAGAAAAAGAATCTCCACAGGGTATCTCCTTTCTGGATTTACACATTCAAAGAAAAGAAGATGGTTCCATCGCCACGTCTGTCTATCACAAGCCTACATTTTCAGGTAGCTACATTCACAATTCTTCCGCTCATCATCCATCTCAGAAATTTGGCATCATTAAATCACTAGTTTCCAGATCACACAAATTCTGCTCCTCTGAAGATTCTCTAAACCAAGAACTAGAAATAATCAAAAATACAGACATACTAAATGGATATAATCTTAAAACAACTCAAAAAATCATCAGTCACCTTCTCACACATCAACCCAGCCAAGAAGTCCATAGGATTCCTATACCATACGTCAAAGGCATCTCCAAATGTCTTTCAAAAAATTATGAAAAAATACAATTTTGCCACTACTTACAAACCTATCAACCAATTCTATAACTTGTTACCTTCTCCTAAGAACAAACTCTCACCTCTGATGTTACCTGACATTTATGAGATCCATGCTCCTGCAAATCGTCTTACTTTGGTCCGACAGGTAGGTCTGTTTAGAAACGCATCTCGGAACATCAAGACCACATTTGTCTTTTCAAACCGCAGAAATCTGGTCTCTCCCAACACGGAGTTGAAAATCCAAACCACAGGATCCATTGGAAGAAGTCGAAACTTTTACACAGATCTTTAAATAAATATGAAAGTTTATATGAAGAAGGTGCTGAAGCCCTACTACACAGACCAAACTTAAACCGCAACAACACTCTTACTATTCCTAAAGTATGGGAAATTGTAATACAAAATTGTGTAAAATAATTTTTTATATATATATATATATTATTATTATTTTTTTTTTTTTCAGTTATATTTAATTTACTTCTATAACACATTACTGCATGCATATTGAGATTCCATTGTAATCATGCGCCCTAACTGTATGTTATTCCTAGTATTGTTTGAACTACTATACTGATGATGTCCCAAGATACTTGGGATGAAATATTTACGAATTAAATAGTCATTACTGTGGTTAGTACATGTGTTTTTAGTGAGGTATTAAGTGGTATACTATCTAAAACAGTGTGAGGATTGATTCAAGCACAGGTTTCTCTTGAAAAGACTAACTTGCAGTTAGTCTTATCAAACTATGCAACTTGATTCGAACCCTGATTTGGGATTTCGTTTTTCTGTTATACAGAGTGGTCTATAAGTCATGGAACATTCCCTAGAAAGGGATCATCTTTGTGAAGCGACTGCATAAGTTTTTCTAACGTCCCCAGATTTTTTTAATTAGTTATAAAAAAAAAATGACATCACATAAATGCCTTCCATTTTTGGCTTAGATAGGCCCTTTCTATAGAATATTCCATGACTTATGGGCCATCCTGTATATGCCTTGTACTTGTTTCAGTCTTGTTCATATTGAGGATGCCTTATGATATGTGAACAAAAAGCTATAAATCAAGTTTTCTTTTATCAGCTTTTTTTTTATATATTTTTTCTCATATGAAGAATTGAAAAATAAGTGAATAAATGCCATCAGGGTAAAAATAAGATCAATGGGAGAAGAGCACATGCTCTGAAAGAATGTGGAGGAAAAAAGACTTCCAACAGAGTGTTGATTCCTTCAACTGCTCATCACATACTTATTAGGTACTGATCAGGATACTGAATGAACAAGAATTGGATCACTGTGAGATACAGAACTAAGCAGCATTTTTCATTGGCCATGGACATGTACAATAGCACAATGCGATCAAATGTCAGCTGTGGCAATACCCAATTAAACAGGCCTGAGCTGTTTTTGTCAGGGAACTAAGTAAGCCAATAACCTTAACAGAAATGAGGATAAGCACCGTTAATGTAAGTGTGGATGGAAAAGAGGTGGAGCTTGCAAAGGAATTATTCTAAATACCATGTTAATATTATTATTATTCAGGCCCAATGGAGTCAAAAGACTCATCGTGGGAGGTCCCTCCTAGGAAACACAAAGTCTATCATACCACTCCTTAAACTCATTGACCATTCTCGCTCTCACCACTATCAGGCAATGTATTCCATGGCTCAACTACCCTCCATGCAAAGAAACCACTCCACACCCTCTTGCTCACAGTTTCCACTCACGTAACTTCCAGGGATGGTCCCTTGTCATCCTCCTTCCCGCTGTTCAACCAAGCGAAAGAACCTCCCAGTGTCAACCCTGTAACCACCTCTCAACGGTTTAAAAGTCTCAATCATATCACCTCTCCTTTTATCCACCAAACTCTGCAGTCCACATTCTCTCAGCCAATCCTCGTAACTAACATTGTACAGTCCTGAAACCATCTTTGTTATCCACCTTTGTACCCTCACAGTTAATTCATCCCCTTCAAATCCTGATGACCAAATCTGAGAACAATAGTCTAAGTGTGGTCTGATCAACATCTTATACAATGGAATAATAACTTTTATCTCTGCAGGTCAATGTCCTCCTCACTATTCTAGTAGCAAGGCTTATACGTTGGTCATACATAACTGGTAATTAGTTTACGGAATTAGCAACGCATATAAAGTATATTAATTAAAGATAACTTTAATAAATAACTTCTATATTTCGGCAACGTCACGCTGCCATCTTCAGGAACATAAAGATATGGTATGTGCACGCAGGCACTAACAAAAGCAAATGAGGAAGAAAGTAAGAAACTAATATTGTTCCTAAAGTCCTAATGGTGTCCTCTGGCAGGACAATTTGGTTGTCTTGGCAGTTGGGCTGAAGTTCTCAAAATGTAGTGTTCTCAGGTGGAGATCACCTGCTAATGCTTCTGCCTGGTATCTCCACTTGGGCCTGGCTCCCACTGAAGAGACCTCAATAAAGGTCTAAACTAGTCTGGGTTGTGGCCCTTCCCTTAATGCATATGATTAGACATATCCGCAAGGAGACGTGTTTTACATTATGGGAGATACTGAGATAGGAGTGTTGGGAGCTTGCTCCACCTTTGCAAGGAGTGCCCTGGTGTTGTACCACCTTACCCCAGTCCTGAAGATACTTTCAGGCGCAAACTTTGTTTGCTCACACTTGGATAACATAATCTGTGTTGCTGAGATGAAGACAGAAACCTGTGAAATATCAATTTTAAATAATAACTAAGCTATTATATTCAAAGTAACAATAATCTGAAAAAAGAATGAATAGCTATAGTACTCAACACAAATTTAAACAGCAGGAAATTTCAAGTAATGATGTAACCATTTCAAAATGCAAAACTAAACAATGAGACTTCTGTGCCTACCAAAGAAGGGGAATTTTCTGAATCATTAGAGATGGCTGTTGGTATAGGAATTTTTCTTGGAAATCTAAACACAGCATAATAGAAAAATTAATTCTTGACATCAATGTTATTATCACTGTTGTTGATAGCGATGTTATCAGACTTTTTCAGAATACAAGAGTATATAGGGGATTCAAAAAAGGAAGTGATCATTTAGTTTTGAGCAAATAAAACTAATATTAAAAAGTAACACAATTTTAAAAAAGTATCAAAGTGAAGTAGCTTTTAGAGGTGAACCTCAGACAAGTAATATTAGAAGGAAGCAAGCATTTGAAAACAGAACCAGATCTTGGTAATCTAAAAGAAAAATCTGAAGAAAGTGAGTCAGCCAGTGGTGAATTAACAAGGGATAGAAAAATCAGAACTTCATGATAGATAGTCTTAACTTGAAGATAGTAATTCAAGAAAAAATCATAACTCAAAAGATCCTGAGAAGTCAGCACTGATGGAGAGCACAAAAAAAATGTAAGAAACAGTTGTGTGTGAATAGCTAAATTAAATCCCATCAAGTTTGAGTCTTTTAAATAGACTGAAAACTGAGGAAACAGAATAAAAAGAATGTCAGAATATAAAGGTGGTGACATTGAAGGAATGAAGGAACCATTAGTTTATATGGGAATTGTGGTGAATGAAGTGGAGGTGAATAGTCTATTACAGAACCTTAATGTGAATACATCTGTGGGATTGGATGGTATATCGGGTCTTACGTGAAGCGGCTAAAGAATTGTCAGTGCCCTTGGACTTTATTGTTTAATCTGAGTCTCGGGTCTGGTTTAGTCCCGAAGGGGTGGAAAGAGGGGGAAAATAGTTCCACTGCATAAAGGAGGATCCAAGACTACTGTTGCAAATTACTGACGATCAGCATATCAGGAGTCGTTATCAAGGTCTTGGAGAAAGTAGTCAAGGAAAAAATACAGGAATGGATTGATGAAAATGAGATACTGTATGGGGCAGCATGGTTTTGTGATGGGTAGATCATGCCTCAGTAACTTGCTCAGGTTTCATAACACAGTGACGGCTGAACTGGATAAGGGTAATGGGTTTACAGTGATACTGCTGGACCTGGCAAAGGCCTTTGACAGGATACCACATGGAAGTATAATCCGTAAACTGCAATATATGGGAATGGATATAGGGTTGGCGAGATGGATAGGAGGGTGGTTGATGGAGAAAGACCATAGAGTAGTTTACTCAGGTGTAGAGTCCAAAAGACAGCCTGTGACCAGTGGTGTGCCACAGGGTTCTGTTCTTGGACCACTATTGTTTAATTTGTTCATTAATGATATAGGAAAGGATCTGAGAGGAACAGTTCATTTGTTTGCTGATGATGATAAGTTGGGTAGGGCAATAGTGAATGCAGAAGATGTCAAAATTTTGCAGGATGATTTGGATAGATTGGTGGTCTGGGTTAAGGAGAATGGATGTCAATTTAATGTGACAAAATGTAAGATTATGCATTTTGGGGTGAAAAGATTAGCAGCAGTATATCACATTGGTGGAACTGTACTCCAGGAGATTGACGAGGCCAGAGACTTGGGAGTGTTGGTGGATAGGGAGTTGAAGTTTAGGGGGCACATCGCAAATTTCCATGGCTGTAGAAAATATTCAAGGGAAATTATTCCAGAGAAATGTAGCCAAAGACTTATTGTGGGAGACCTACCCTAAATCAGCTCATCAAATCACTTGGATGCTGAAGAATACTTTGAAGAGCAGAGATAAGCAAGTTATTGTTCCTCTGTATCAAGTCTTGATAAGACCACATCTAGATTACTGTGACCAGATCTGGTCACCTAGGTTTCTTCTTGATGGGGAGGAGGTTGAGAGGATCCAGAGGCGAGTGACCAAGATGATAGCAGGTCTATGGAATGAACCTTATGAAAACAGGTTCAAGATTTGTGGGTTGCAGAAATTGGATGATAGGCAGAAAAGGGGAGATATGATTGAGACATTCAAATTGCTGAAGGATTTCTATAGGATTAATTCAGAGGATATTTTTGAGAACAGGACTGGTGGTGGGAGGACTAGGGGACATGCATGGAAGCTGGACAAGAGTGTGGTTAGTAAGGGTGTTAGAGATGGGTTTTTTACTTTTAGAGTGGTGAATGAGTGGAATAAGCTGCCCGAGTCTGTTGTGGGTGCTGTGACAGTGAATGAGTTCAAGGCAAAGTATGATAGATACTGTGTGAATGTCAAATAGTTGTGATGGATGATGTTTAGGGCCTCTCTCGATGAGTCTAAGGACTCCTTGGAGTCGCCTGTAATAATAATATTTCTGATATGGCTGTAGAAAATATTCAAGGGAAATTATTCCAGAGAAATGTAGCCAAAGACTTATTGTGGGAGACCTACCCTAACCATTGTTTGCACAATACCTATCATACCTCTCCTTGAATTCATTCACCAGTTAAACACTCACAACCACCTTTGGTAACCCATCCATCAACCTCCAAGCCAAATATGTAATCCTAACACCCTTACTAACTACACACTGAAACGATTTCCATGGGCGATGCTTTGTTTTCTCCCTTCCTGCCATGTACTCGAAAAAGTCTTCAGTTTCAATCCTATAAAACCTTTTTATAACTTACATGCTTCTATCCTCTTTTATTGCCACTTTATTATAAAAATAAGCAAATTACTAAAGCATGACATGACCTACCTTTCACAATACCATGTTGTCCCTTATCACTTATCATATTCCTATCATCCACCCAGTCCTGAATTCTGTCTTTTACAAACTTCTCCAATACATTAATTACACTTCTGAGATACTGATTTGCTTATAATTTGCAAGGTGTCTTGGAGCCTCCTATATGCAACACAATTATTTTGCTGTTTCCTCTTCCTTGGCACCTTCCCAGAACTGATGCTCAAATTAATCAGCTTAGTCACTCAGTGCTAATTTAATTGCACATGCTCATAACATACTGGGTGATATGCCATCTAATTGAATGGCCATGTAAGGTTCTTTTTTTTTTTTTAGAGAGATATTAAAATAAGATCAAACCTTTCTAACAGTATTATTCTACTAGCAATGATCTATAGCAGCAAGACATGGAACACAAAAGAGGAAGACCAAAGTCTAATAATCCAAAGAGCAACAGAAAGAAGAGTCTAAAATAAGGAAAAAATCAAAAAATCTGGATTCAAAAGGTGTGGTAGAAGCTATCCATAGGCATATAGCACACATGAAAGACAATAGTGGACTTCAAGAATAACAGACTGTATCCCAGACACAAAGAAAATCTGGTATATCATCTAAGAGATGGGAGAATCCTATATTAAAGTCAATAGGAGCGAAAAGGAAGAGACTGGCTCAGGATAGAGAATGTTGGCATCTTTGCAACCTGCAGTCATGGAGAAACCAGGACTGCGAATACTTTTTTTTATTATTTCTTGCAACATTACCTTGTCCATACCACTTGAATCCAAAGAAACCTAACCAGAATGAATTCCATGTATAACTTCTTCAGAGCCTCCCTCTGTTGTGATCTTTTGTAGTAAGTTACTATATCAGTTTCCCAGCATTTGTCTATACTGGATTTTTGGTTATATATTTATTATACATCCTTGTGACTGGCTCAGGATAGAGAATGTTGGCATCTTTGCAACCTGCAGTCATGGAGAAACCAGGACTGAGAATACAAGTCAATCATGGAAATAATAAGCACCTCCAATTCATTTACTTCTATTATCCCATCAGTCAATGCTATATCTGGAACTAAAATATTTCCACCTGGATGGTAACACACTTGCAAAAGGATCACTCACTCAACTACTTGGTTTGCTTCTGTTAGCCTCCCTATCACTAGCACTCAGTGAAAACTTCCATACTCATTTTTCCTTTTAAATTGCCAAACAATAAAAAAACTCCGGGATTTCTTCTGGCCTTATGACTAAGTAAGACCCTCATAATTAGCTTTTGCCTTTTCTTCCACAGAGGTCATTCTTTTTGCTGGTGCTTTACACTTCTCATGAGCTTGCTGATCAATTTTTCTTTATATTCCTGACTCTGGGTATAATCTGACACTGCTTTCTTTAACTCCCACCTTCTTAAAACATTCTAGTTTCCCTGACTATGCACTTCTGAACAAAACCTTTTCAGGACACCTAACTCCAAATCTATTAAAATTCAAGCCATCTGCTTTATATAAATCCATTAATCCATCCTGTTCACTCCACACATCTACAATGTTCCTCCTGAACAACCTGTACAATGACTCATCTCTTCAGCTTGCTTCTCTCATACTGTGGCAGCAGTCTCAATTTTGTTTTTACTTTCTCATTTTTCTTATTCGCTTGTACCAGCAACTCTTTCATATCTTTTCGCACATCATACTTATCCTGCTAGTTCATTAGTATCAAGATACTTATTTCTTTCACTTTCTCTCCCTCTCTCTGCATCCGTACGGCATCACTAACTCTTTAATCATGGCTCCAAGTAAACAATTTTTTTATTATTATTATTACTATGTGACACCTCCATGGAGTCCAAGGACTCATCGAGAGAGGGCACCTACTCTACAACTCTTTTCTCCACCACTCAATCCACCAACTAGAACTAACTGCAACTACAACAGTATCTACTACCCACCACCATCACTAGTATTTCCACAGACAATCACAAACATCCATGCCCACGGCAGGGTTCAAACGCACAGCCTTTTGGATGGAGAACTGATATGCTAACTACTCTGTGCCAATCAGGTTGGCTTATGGTATTCACCATAAGAAATTCAGAATTTTTTTTTTTTTTTTTTTTAAAGGAAATTAACACATTTTAATGGATAAAATTATTTACTTATTATAGTATATTTTGCTGAAGCCAATTCGGCATCATCAAGGGATTAATACACCTGTATTAGACATGTGCACACAGAACCACTTCAGTACTAAAGATGAAAAATATGAAAAAAAATATAAAAGATGAAAAATGCCAAAGATTAAGAAAACGAAAATTTTCCTTGCCAGATAAGAAGACCTAAAGCCATTCAATTATGCCACTTATTGATTTCAATTAGGTGTTCTTGGTCATTGGGCTGACTGTCTGCTGATGAGGGTTTTTCCCACATGAGGAGGAAATCAGATACAACCACATTTATTTAGTTTTGGATAGTTGCAGAGAGCTGCAGATAATTTGAGAAAAAGTCTCTCGAACTTCAATTTGCTTTGGTAGAGTAAGGTGGCTTTTTTCCAACGGATCCTGTGCCAGGTATCCAGGGCATGGTCTGCTAAGGTGTGGGTAAGTGGTGTTAAAATTCTTTGTATTCGGTGGGAAGCATAGCCATTGGCCAAAAAAAGTTTTTTTTTTTTTTTTTTTTTTTTTTTATGTAGGTGAGTTCTGTGTTGAGTGTATGGTTATCTAAAATTAATTTTGCCCAGTAAACTAGGATTTTTATATTCCCAAATTCTTGGGGGGGGGGGGGGATGACTGTTGATGGATGTATACCTGTGTGTGTGTATGTTTTTTCTGTAGACTGTGAAGGTCAGGGATCCATTTGGTTGTCTTCCAACTAAGAAGGGGCAGACTAGTGTTACTTTCTATTTCTGTCATGAATTGGATCCTTGAATATTGCTGTTCAAATGGGAAGGAAAAGAGTGTAGGGTGTCCCAGTCATGTGACCAAATTGCAAACACATTGCCCACATAGTGTAGCTAAATAGTGTGTTTAAGGGGGGGGGGGAGAATTTAGGGCATTCTTTTCAAATGTTTCCATTAAAAAGTTATCCAGATGGGGGGGGGGGGGGGCATGGCTGTATCCTCGATTTGTTTGTAGACATTTTCCTTGCCAAACAAAATAGCCCTTGTTAATAGTGAAATGAAAAATGGCTGAGATATCAGAAGGAAATTATGCTTGGATAAGTGCCAAGCTTAAAGTTGGATATTTATGAGTAAGGAGGATTTTGAACAGTCAACATCCAAGGATCCAATTCACAACAGAAACAGAAATTAACAGTCTGCCTTTCCTAGACACCAGTTGCAAGACAACCAAATGGATCCCTTACCTTCAAGTCTATAGAAGACCCCCCCATGTGCATGTGTGGGAGGGATTCTATATATGAATGGCTGTATCTACACAGTCAAGTCGCATCACCCCCCCCCCACCCCAACAATCTGGGACTTGCTCAGATAACTGCATTCAACACAGAACTCACTCACATGAAACACTTTTTTTTTAATGCCTACACCTCCCACCAAATACAAAGAATTTTAATACCACATACCCACAGCATTCCTCTCCCGCCTTCCAAACCAATTACAAGAAATCTATCATCATCCCCTATATCCATTATGTCTCAGAAAATGTGGCCAAGATATTAAAAAAGCACAATCTTGTTACCACCAATAAACCGCACAAAAAGCTATCAGTCCTTATCTGCTCCCCCAAAGACTAGCTACAACCTCTGGATTTACCTGGAGTTAACCAGGTACTCTGCAGCTGCAACCTTTCTTATTATGGCCAAAGTAGGACAGCCACCATCCATGTATCATATCAGAGCACCAAGATTATATCCAATTCCACCATTACGGCTGCTCGGAATTGGTCACACCATGCCCTGGATACCTGACACATGATCCATTAAAAAAAAAAAAAACCACCTTACTTCACCAAAGCAAATTGAAATTCGAGACTTTTCCTCCAATCAGCTGCAGCTCTCAGCAACTATCCCAACCTAAACAAATATGGTTGTATCAGATTTCCCACTCATATGGGAAAACAACCAAGAACACTCAACCAAAGCCAATAAGTGGCACAATTGTAGGACTTTAGGTCTTCCTGTATCTGTTTTTTTTTTTTTTTTTTTTTTTTTTCCCACCTCTGGTACTGAAGTGTGCCTGTGTGCACGTGTCTAATACAAGTGTATTAATCCCTGATGATGCAAATTTGACTTTGGAAAAATATAGGATAATAAGTAAATAATTTTATTTATTAACAAATTTGTTAATTTCCTTAAACAATATAACAATGCTGGAAAATCAACGTATAAATCAATCCTTATTTTCCCTCTTTCATACTCTCCCCCTCCCTATATCTGTGGGTTCTGTGCCATACCTTCCACTTCTCACTAATAAATACCAATTTCTTTGCACTCTCTCATAATAATGTGAATTGATATCTCATTTAATCCCATTGCCATATTTGTGCTGATGCAATATCTTAAGTATCTTATCCTTCCAATTCATCAACCTCTATCCTCACATCTGTTCCAGAGATCCTTGCAAAATGGTCACTCTGATATGATAACTACATCCTCTGTCCAAAAAGAAACTGAACTTTTGACAGAAAATAAAACACAGGCCAATTATAATTATTCAAATCACTTATTTCAATCAATATACTCTCCCTCTGCTTCGATATAGCGTTTGGCACAGTCAATTAATTTGTTAAGAGGTTTTTTATATCGGTTTTTGGGATACTGTTGAGGGCCGTGGTTACTGCCGCTTGAACATTTTCAATGGTGTCGTATCGCTTTTCTTTCATCGGCAAATGAAGTCGAGGGAAGAGAAAGAAGTCAAGGGGTGCTAAATCAGGTGAATACTGCGAGTGATCCAACACACAAACTTGGTTTTTGCTCTAAAACTGCCTCACAATGTTCAAATGATGAGATGGTGCATTATCGTGCAAAACTGACCAGCTGCCTGCATCACAATATTCATGCTGTATGTGACGAATTCTTGCTATCAATCGCTTCAAAACTTCGAGATAAAACTCATCATTGACTGTTTGGCCAGGCGGAACGAATTCTTTGTGATAATGCCCTTGGAAATGTAGAAACAAATCAGCATTGTCTTTACTTTTGACTTCTCCAAGTGACTTTTTCTCAGATGCACCACTTCTGGTGTCTCAACTCAGCACTCTGGCACTTTGTTTCAGGCTCATATTCAAAACTCCATGTTTTGTCACCAGTAACAATCATTTCGAGGAAGCTTGAGTCCTTACGAGCAGTTTTAATGAAGTCCTTGCAGTGTTCAATCCGATACATTTTTTGGTCGTTGGTCAACTTGTGGGGAACAAATCACGAATTCGATTTATGAAGGCCCAAACTCTCGGTCAAAATATTGTGCACAGTTGATTTTGGAATCCCCAATTCATCTTCAATCAATCTCACGGACGATTTTGGATTTTCTTTGACGAAATCATGCACTTTTTGGATGTTAACTTCGCTCAGTCCAGTTTTTGGATGACTGGCTTTTTGTCGTCCTCAAGCATCTCATGGCCACTTTGAAATCGTTTAAACCACTTGTAAACTTGAGCATGGGATAAGCATTCATCACTGTATGCTTTTTGAAGCATTTGATGCATTTCAGTAAAACTTTTACCAAGTTTAACACAAAAGTCAATCGCAGCTCTCTGTTTGAAACTCATTTTCCGACCGTTCGCCAAAACACAGTCACTCATGGCACTATAACTCTGCTTCTAATGAAACAAATGTCAAACAGTTGACACAACACCAATGAAGGTTGTCGCTTTTGACAGCAAAAAGATACAATAGGTGGCCCCACAAGTTTCTTCCATTTTCGAAAAGTTCGGTTTCTTTTTGGACAGAGGGTGTATTTTGTATGCTAATATCACCTTGCAAGTTCCTTCTATCCATCAACCATTTTTTCTTTTTTCTTGCTACATAGTGTAGAACTCTTCTGAATTTTCTTTGGACTCCTTGGATTATTTCATCTTATTATCTGATTTTCCTTTCTTGCCTGAGCCTTTTACTTCCCATGAGCTTGCTGATCATCTTTCTCTTTATATACTCTGCTCAATTTAAGTTCCTGCTTAATAATACTACTCAACCATTAACTTTTACCTGAATTTTTATCCTTCCAACCTCCAGCACCATGACATAAGAATCTACAAGAGAAGGATGTTCCATCCTACCTTTGCAGATTCTAATTCATAGAAACTTCATAAATTACACTGAATAATATTATAGTCTTTACTTAATTGACTATCAGTATTTCTTGGTGTTCACTAAGCATTTATTAATGAGAAGACTTCTCATACATTATAGAAATGTGGAAATGCAGATGATAATTTTGTAATTTCATAATTTCTGGAGAACTTGGGGGGGGGGGAAGCACATCACTGTTCATACATCAGTCCCTTCAGAAATTGTTTTCTGTTCATATATGATTTCATATTACAGAATTAGACAAATATTTTTACACTGCCAACATCTGCATGCCTTTTATTCATATAAAGGCACAGTAATAAACTATGAAGTTTTATAGTCTTTCTCTCTAAAATTCATCTACTCAAAACATTTTCAAATGTTTCACAAAGTTTGTAGCAACATCTCCAACATTTATATGCTTAATTGCATTTCATATTAAAATGTATGTATTTCTTCATCTATAGCATTATTACCCAGAAAGAAAACATGATATTAAACAAAATTAAATTTAACAAAATTAAAATTCAACAAAATTAAATGAAATGTGTATTGAAAAAAAAACTTACATTATCATATTTGGTGGCTGGTTTGACCATCTGGGTGTACTATGATTTAATAAGAAATTAGCACACTCACAGAATTCTTGTAATACATCAGTCCTTATAGTATAAACAAGTATAACTATTATTTTGATAATATTTAGCTAAGTATCTACTTTTAAATTAATCCATTACAGAGTGTTGAATAGGACACTCTCTGTGATGGGTTAATTTGAACTCATGCTAACTATATTCGTTTTCTGAATTTGCTTTGAGAATGAGACTAATATTTTCTTACTATCTATTAATGTTGCTAAAATGTATAATTCCATTAAGACCTATAAATACAACACACTTTGAGGACAATATATGACTGTATATTGATACTGTTGTACATCTCATTAGACATAGCATCTTAAATCAAAATCTTTGAATGCAATGTTTTCCTTTCAAAAGGATGAGTTTTTGTAACTTCCATCTTTGGAAGTTACAAAAGGAGGCCGTGCACAAGAGGGTGGTTGAACCTTGGAATGCATTGCCTGAGAGAGTGGTTGGAGCAGAAACGGTCAATGGGTTCAAGGAGTGAATGATAAGCTATGTTTCCTAAAAACAACCTCCCACGACGAGTCTTTCGACTCCATGGAGGCCTGGATGATGATAATAATAATGAGTTTAAGAAACATTTTTGCACACACAACAAAAACTAGCTGACAGGCAACAAAGACAAGATACTAGAAGCATATAAATTATTAAAGGGATTTTATAGGATTGACACTGAAAACTTTTCCGTGCATGGCAGGAAGAGAGAACAAAGAGTCATCATTGCTGGAAATTGGGTAAGTGTGGTTAGCAACGATGTTAAAACTACATATTTTTTCTTAGAGGGTGGCAAATGGGTTGCCAGAAGCAGGTGCATGTGCTTCATCAGTGAACGAGTTTAAGGAGAGGTATGACAGGTACTGTGTGATAAAGAAAACAGTTCAGCATTTTTCTGTTTAGAAAAATGCTAAACTCTTTTATGGAATTTTTGAGTCAAGACTAAGAAAAGACTAAGTGCACTATTTAGAATGATGACACTGAAGAATATGAACAGAGTATTTGTCTGCTATGAACTTGTGAAATTTTTTTTCACAAGCAGGGGAAAGAATGTTACTTTAGCTGAGGTAGATATAAACCTCACTGTTCCTGTGCTTTACATAATATTTCATATCATAAGATCCCTCATAACTGACTATTACCAAACTGTCACAAATAACACAATCATACTCTCATCCTTTTATAAAACATTTCTGCCTTTAAATTATCAGAGAACATTCATAATTTGAACTCACTTTAGGGTGAACATAAATCATCCCACCCCAGCAGCAGTATCTTATATTCAACTTTTATGCTGCTTTCCAGCCTTTGTGGGATATCTGGTGCTTGCAGATAGCAACAAATATATAATACACTGGTGTTCAAAAGTTAAGAACTACATCTTACCTGTATATGAAAAAATTTATGACTACAGGAAAATGTGAACATAAATTTATTCCCAGCATACTAGTAAATTATACTGCACAAAAAATGACATCAATTTCGTACAAATTAAATTGCAATACATTTTTGCAAAAGTTACAAATTTCCTAAGGACATAGTTAAGGAATTAATGTATAGTGCTTATAGAAAACTATGTGGAGAGATATTTCAGTATGGAATATGTCCACCTCTGAACTGCAATGCAGCTCTCAAAATGCTGGGTGCTTAGCACCAAGTGATTCAGGAGTTCTTCAGGCAAACTGACCCACTCCTCTTTCAGAGCAAAGAGGAGGCCTTGTTTGTTTTCGGGAGGGAAATTTCGAGCAGCAATGCATCTCCTGTGTCTCAAATGTGTTCTATGGGATTAAGATCTGGGGGAGCATGTTGGCCACTTGATTCAATTGATATCCTCTCTCCAAAAGTATCTACACTGCTCATGTAGGATTTGATGTGGCCTTGTCATCCATGAAAATGAATTATTCACCTAAAGCACCATGCAACAATCGAACACAACATTCAAAAACTTTGTTGCAATATCATTTACCAGTCACAGTCCCCCCTTTCCAGCACTTGTAGCTCAGTGCGTCCATTAAGCATAATGCCTCCCCACACCATGACCCCTGCACCACCGTATTTAGCCCTTTCAAGAATATTCTCATGATAGCAAGCAGTACCACTTCATGCTAGATCAAGTGTCATCTAAAATTGGAGGAAAGAAGAAAACGACTTATCTATAAAGAGTACATTAACCTATTGGTGTCTTGTCCAATTTTTATGGATACAACACCACTGAAGATGTGTGTTATGATTAGCTATGGGTAAAGGGATGCAAACTACAGGCCTTTGGGCACATAGACCTACTTGTTGCAGATGTCTTGCCACAGTTTGTCGAGATATCCACATAGCTGTACTTGAATGGAGGTGTGACTTGCAAACTGACCTGCTGTGGTGCTACAATTATGTTTTGCTGTTATAACCAAAAATCAGTCTTCATGCTCCATGGTAGAGCAGGGGTGACCTATTAGCAAATGTCTGGAACACATTCCATTGGTTTGAAATGCTGCCCAGAGCCTGGTACAATACACAGTCTTCAAGCTTTCCAATAATTCTTCCCTACGTGAAATCATCTAGATCAGTGGTTTCCGAAAGGGTCGATATAACATTGTTAGGGGTCGATAGAAAAATATAAGACACCATTGTACGGGTAATATTTAATTCGGTTAATTTGGATTACCTCCATCCTGAATGACAACGTAATTAAGAGTCAATTGTGGGAACAGTGACATGAATAGGACCTGTAAGATGGAGCAAGGTCATGAAAATAGTTACGGAGGCCAATCAAGTAGGCCAAAATGACGTATTTACCAATAAATGGATGTCGGTGGTTCCCACCCGGCCAGCGCAGCGGGAGCAAGATTGCAACATGTGCGTGGTTGCTTATTTACTCGTACTTAAACGTATTCGATTCTAGTCTCATTTTTGCACATCGACATACAAGTGAGCGTTAATGTTCTGAAATTCATTAACATACATATTATAATTCAATCGTTATTCATTCAAGAACTAAACTTCTCTATGTTGAAGAGTTGAGCAGGGCTGGTAGTAATACCAGTGATATTAATACCAGTAGTTATTAATATCACTAGTAATACCAGTGATATTATTAGTAATAGTAATATAATAATATATACTATATTATACATACAATAAATACTGCAACTATAAAACAAACGATCGAAAAACTCACATAAGCATCTTTTTTGCTTATCCTATTATAATTACGTAATAATAAAATAGAGGGGGTCGATAAAAAGTCGAGAAACGTTGAAGGGGTCAACAGTCAAACAAGTTTGGCGACTCCTGTTCTAGATGATGTCTTTGAGACATTACAAGACATCCAAATTTGTAACTTTATTCCTTCAAATCAGACTCAAAATCAGTTATACAAATTGCCACAAGATGATTTGTATGAATTTACAGCTGTAATCTTCAAAAACAGTTTGTCTTTAGGTTCTGGACACCATATATGTGTGTATTATGTACATAACAAAGCATAAGAATAATGAGGTTCATAAAGAATTTTCATGCCAGGAAGACTTTTTTGATCTAAATAAATCTGATCTTAAGTCCGTTTGGAGAATGTATGGTAATGTTTGTTCAATGCACCTTTAGCTTAAAGCAATAATAAAAACCTATTACCCAGCTATAAAATCATGCTGGGGGTTATCACGAGTCAAATACATTTAGAAATTAAGTGACACCTCCAAGGACTCAGAGAGCATAACACTCCACACAAATCTCTACTTAATCCTCCATCTACATACAACACTATCTACTGCCCATCTGAATAATATATTTTTTTCTGTAAATTGCATGTTCTTTGGTCAGTCTGCCTGTATATGCAGGATCAAACTCTTCTGAAAGAAAAAATCCGGCTACCTCCATGTGAGATTAGCTTTAATTGAAAAATCCCATATAAAGATTCCTCTCATTACAATGAGAATCAAGCTTATATCTTTTCCAAGGCACAATGTCCTTGATTCTTCCAATAGCACATGGAGGTTATTTATTTATTTTTTTAGATAAGCATTTTAAAACTTATTTTGAAAACATTAAAAAAAAATCGTAACTATTTCAGTAGAATGTTTTGATATTTTGTAATTGCTATCCAAAGTTATACTTTTAAATTATGCATTAGTATTTTCAACCAGAAAGGGAACGAATAAAGATAGTCAAATATAGCTCAGATTTCTTGGATGTTGAACAAACTAATAAGGATAGAGAGGTTATTCATCTTTCTAAGGCTTTAATAAAGACTATGTCTAGATTGCATAGAGATGAAGAAGTGAAAAAGATCCAGAGATAAGTGACAAGATAAGGAACTTTCTGTAGGCCTGTCATATAGGAAGGACTGAGGGTCTATGAGTTATAAGCTAGCAGACAAAAAACAGGGGATATGACAGAAAGGAATTTTATATGATTAATGGGACTTTTTTTAGTAGATGGTAAGAAGGGAAAGAACAAGTGGTCACCTCTGAAAATTGAATAAGAATGTGGTCTGCAAATGTGTAAGGATTAGATGTCTTGAAGGATGGTGAATTTTCAGAAAGTAACCCATTCTGACCATTTTGAGTGCTGCTTCAGTGAATTCAAGAAGTATAACTATTGTATGAATAATGGTCAGTACATGCCTCACGAGTCCAGCTCTATGGAGATGCCCACGAAAATAATTAATGAAACTTTTTAAGATTAAGTTAGTAATATAATTTGCCTGTTTCAATTTGTTGATTTCACTGACTTTGACAAAGGCCTAATATCAACATTATAGGAGAGGTGTTTTTTTTTTTGTTTGTTTTACTTCTACATATGCTGGTCTGATATTTTTTTTTTGGATGGGGGAGGGGGACATGATAGATGTCGCCATTTAACCTCCATTCAGTTATAGACATAAAACTCTTCATATTCCTGATATGTATCCTCAGAGGGTGTACAAGAGAATTATGATAGTACATGAAAAAGTTACATAATTACTAACTTCTGATCAACAATTTCCCTCCAAATTAATCTGTTATCCGTCAAAATTCCAATATTATCAGATGTTATATTTCTGTCTTTTAAGGCACTTTTTACTGTAACAATCCACCTACATCTTGGTCTTCCTCTGGGTCGTTTTCCTGCCAACCTGGCAGAGAACTCTTGTTTTACTAATCTTTCTTCACCCATTCTGTTTGAGTGACCATACCACCTGAGATTAGCTCCACTAACGCATTCCTGGATGCTGACAATGTCAAATTCTTTCCTAATATCCTCGTTTTTAATATGATATTGCCATTGATGCCATCTGTTCATGCCTCTAATCTTTCTCAGGACTCTCATATCTGCAGTCTCTAGTCTTTGGTCAAGTGTTTTACTTCTGACCCAGCTCTCAGATCCATAAGTTATAATTGGTTTGAACACTGTCTTGTATACAGCTAATTTAGTGTTCTGATTAATTTATCTCTTATTCCATATTAAATTATTTAATTGACTTCCCACCATACCAGCTTTGCTGATTCTGTTGTCTATTTCTGTATTGAATTTACCATCGTCACTAAAAATCGTGCCTAAGTAGCCGAAATGTTTTACTTGTTCGACAGGTTCTCCATTCACAACGCAGTTGACATTTTGAATGATTCTGTCTATTTTCATTGTCTTTTTCTTTTTATTGCTGACCTTCATACCATATTTATTACAACAGCTATTCAATTTAGTCAGGAATCTTGCAGACTGTAGTGGATTTATTTAGAAGTATAACATCATCCGCATAAAGCAAAGAGCTGACATTAACATCTCCAATTTCGATATCATGTTTAATATCACTTTCCTTCATAATATGATCCATATAGATAATGAATAACAGAGGGGATAATGTACATCCTCGTCTCACACCAGATTTAACATTAAACTTCTTCCTGTACTTCCTTCAATTCTAACTGCTGACTTACAACTCAAATAAAGACCAAGTATTGCATGATATAATGTCCCATTGACACAATATAACTGTAGCGTATTGAATAGCTTCTCTCTTGGCACCTTGTCATGTGCCTTTTCCAAATCGACAAAACTTAAATACAGATCCTTGTTATATTCCCATCCTTTCTCAACTATTTCTCATAAAGTGAAGATCTGATCCTGACAGCCTCTATTTGGCCTGAATCCATCTTGTTCTTCACCAAGCTTTTCTTCCCCAATTCTTCTCAACCGTTTATCAAATATACTTGCATAAATCTTGCCAGGAACACTCAGTAGGGAAATACCTCTGTAATTCTCACATTCAGTTTTATTTCCCTTTTTATATATGGGTACTATGAGAGCTCTACTCCAATCATCGAGAATTCGTCCCTCTGTCCAGGCTTTCTGAATTATGCAGTGTAGCCAATGTAAGACTTTTATACCACCATACCTCAGCATTTCTGGTGGAATATCATCTACTCCTGCTGCCATTCCACATTTTAAGCCTTTGATGGCTTTTTCTACTTAAAGTATGGATATGTATTCCTGACTGCATGCCAGGTCAGTGTTTTTTACCACTGTGCTGTCATCACTGCTTTGATTCATTTAGCAGTTTTTCAAAGTAATTACTCCACACTTCAAGGATATCTTTTTTCTTCCGTTTTCATGTCACCTTTATCATCTCTAACTCCTTTTACAGCACTCTTTCCTCCATTCCTAAGCTTCTTCAACAACCTCCAGAATATTTTGCCACCTTCTTGATATATATTTTCTATGTTCTTGCCAAAGTCCTCCCATGACAGTGTTTAGCATTCTTGCATTTGTCTCTGTATTCTCTAAGAGCACAAGCTGACTTATTTCCCAGAAACTTTTGATATGCTTTCTTCTTTTCCTTCACTGCCTCTAACTTCCTGTGTCCACCATGGAGTTCTAATTTTTCTATCCTTGCAGACAACTTCACCACATGCCTCTCTAGCTGAATCAATCAGCGCTTTCTTCAAGGCTTGCCACTGAATCTCCAAGGTTTGATTCCTGTTCTCAAACTCTTTCATTTTTTCTTCAATAATCTTTGTGTATTTTAATCTTCAGTTCACATCTGAGAGCTGCTCAACTTTTATTCTCTTTAAAAACTTTCTTGCATGTTATTCTTTTCAATATGAAATTCAATTTTATCCTGCTCAAGACTAAATAGTGATCGCTTCCAATTTCAAATCCTCTGTACACTCTGGTGTCCTGCACCAGGGAGAAAACATCACTATCAACAATAACATAGTCAATGAGACTTTTCTTATTCCTTGCCTCTTCTCTCCATGTGAATTTGTGCTCATTTTTATGTTGGAACATGGTGTTAGTAATAACCATGTCCATGTCCTGAGCAGAAATTCAACAGGTATTTGCCAATTATTATTGGCTTTGCTCTTTTCTCCAAATTTTCCCCAAATATTTTTGTATGTGTGACAATCATTTCCTATTCTGCTATTTAGATCCCCAATAAGGACCAACTTTTCCTTTTTCATTGTGTCAGTTGCTTTTTCTAAAGCCACAAAAAATTCCTCCACTTCTACATTAGTAGAACCTTCTGTGGGACCATAGGCACAAATAAGTCTCATTGTCCAGTTTCCCATTCTCATATTTGCCCAAATTACTCTACATGAGACTGACTGTCATTCAAGAAGATTAGCCTCGTATTTTGTGTTGAATACTATGGCTACTCCTTGTTTTTCTTGATTGTCATTGCCTGAATATAACATTTTGTATTTATTGCTCAGAAAGATCTCACCAGTTTTTGTCTTTTTTTGTTTCAGTCACCCTATTATGTCGATCTGGTACTTATCTAATTCCTCAGCTAGCTCCATTTCTTTGTTATTCAGGCTTCTTATGTTGATAGTACCGATCTTTAACTCTGGTGATGTTGAGTTGGGGTGTGCTTTCAGATTTGTTCCAGTAGCTGACTTTTCGCTATTCGTCCTTGTTCATTGGCAAAAGCAACGGAGTCCTTGTTTAACCGGGCGATGCCCCAGCCAGCATGAAATTTTTTCATGTTGTAACATCATTTTTTATTTTGGTTTAACCAATAAGAATACAATCTGGTCGGCTAAATCCCAAATTGCCAGCCCATCCTCATCTATTCAGTATCCAAGTAGATACCCAACAGGGTGCACCACGAGAAGGTGAGGAATGGACATTAGGTCAGAAGCCCTGGTCGGTTCTCTGTATTCCTTTAAAAGCTATGTGGAGGTCTCCTCTTAATTATACAGCTTTGACCCTTAAGCACCCCAATTTATTAACATTGTATTAATTTAGTATTGAATTGGAGTGTTTAGAATTTAATGTATTGTATTGTATTTATGAGTTTGATAAACTTTTGCTTATCAAATAATCAGTTGTCTGTAATCGCTATTCAATGCACCACTTGTAAAAACATACGAACCTAGGCGTGGAGGGAGGGGGAAGAAAAGGTTAAGATACGAGATCAAGGTTACGACTTCTAGACTTATTTAGGAATTGCTTCTTGTTTTAAATTTCTTTTTAAACTAAATGTCCTAAATGGAGCAGCTTTAAAAAATAAATGTTTTAGGATACTAAGAGGAGCAAGAGCTTAGATTTCTAGTATGGAAGTGATGATACGCGGAGAAAAGGGATAAGATATATAAAGGAAAGTAAAGTATAAGGGAAATATAGATTTAAATAAGAATGGGACTCAACACTCCCCTAATTTTCCTCAGAACTCTGATATCTGTGGTCTCTAGTTTTGATCAAGTGCTTTTTTTTTTCTAAATGACCTCTCAGATCCATAAGTTAAAACTGGTTTAAATACTGTCTTGTATACTGCTAGTTTGGTGTTTTGGCTAATTTCTTATTCTATATAAATTTTTTCAGGTGGCTACCCACCATACCATCTTGGTTTATTCATTTGCCTATTTCCAGATTTAACCTGCCATCTTCACTAAAAACTGTGTGCCTAAATAGCTGAAATATTATACTTGTTCTATAGGATCTGCATTCAGAATGCAACTGAAGTTTTATGTGCTACTGCCTATTTTCATAGTTTTGCTCTTTATATTGCTGATTTTCATGAAAAATGTGTTACAGCTGTTACTCAATTTAGTTAGAGAATCCTATCTAAATCTAAACACATCTTGCACTAGATGTGTTTAGGAGTACAACATCATGTACATAAAGCAAAAGCTAAGTTTGATATCTCCAATTCTAATATCAGGCCTAATGTCATTTTTTTTTTCATAATGTGATCCGTATAGAGGATGAATAAGTGTGAAGATAATGTGCATATTTGTCTTATCCCTGATTTCACATCAAACCATCTTCCTGTATTTCTTTCTATTCTAATTGCTGACTAGACTGCTTCTTACTCCTCTTTCCAGATCTACAAAACTTAAGTACTAATCCTTGTCATATTCCCACAATTTCTCCACTATTTGTCTTAAAGTGAAAATCTGATCTTGATCAGCTAGTTCTTCTCCAAGTTTCTCTTCCAGAATGTTTCTCAACCTATGCTTGCATAAATCTTACCTGGAACACTTAGTAGAGAAATCCCTCTGTAATTCTCACATTCAGCCTTATTCCCTTTCTACTTCAATCATTGGGAATTTGACTTTCTTGACCAGGCCCTCTGAATTATGCAGTGTAGCCACTGCAAAACTTTTATACTTCCATACTAAAGCATTTCTGGTCAAATATCATCTGTTCAAGCTGTCTTTCCACATTTCAAATTTTTTAATGGTTTCTTCTATCTCAAGTATTGATATGCATTCCTCTTGAAAATTTTCTAGTATAGTTCTGCCAATGCTTAGTTTGTTTAACAGTCTTTCACAGTAATTACTCCAGACATCTAAGATATCCTTATCTACCATACCAGCTTTACTAATTCTATTGTCTATTTCCATATTTAATTTACCATTCTTCACTAAATATTGTGCCTAAATAGTGATTTAGGCACAATATTTAGTGAAGGCACATAAATATTTAGGCACATAAATAATTCTATCTCAAGTATTGATATGCATTCCTCTTGAAAATTTTCTAGTATAGTTCTGCCAATGCTTAGTTTGTTTAACAGTCTTTCACAGTAATTACTCCAGACATCTAAGATATCCTTATCTACCATACCAGCTTTACTAATTCTATTGTCTATTTCCATATTTAATTTACCATTCTTCACTAAATATTGTGCCTAAATAGTGAAATGTTTTGCTTGTTCTATAGGCTCACCATTCAGGATACAGTTGATGTTTTCAATGTTTCTGCCTATTTTTTTTATTGTCTTTGTCTTTTTATTGCTGATTTTCATATAAAATTTATTACAACAATTATTCAATTTAGTCAGGGAATCTTCAGACTTGTGCTGGATTTATTCAAAAGTATGATATCATCTGCATTAACTAAAGAGCTAAGATTAACATAACCAATTTTAACATCAGATCTAATACCACTTTCCTTAATAATGTTATCCATATTGATAATAACAGTGGAGATTGTGCACCCTTGTGACACACCTGATTTTTTCTTCAAACAATCTTTAGTAAGCTGTATATCAACTAACTGCTGACATACAGCTTAAATAGAGACATGTATAGTATTACTTGATATAATGCCCAGTCTACATCACATAACTGAAAGCGTTTTGAAGAGCTTTCCTCTTGACACCTTGTCATATGCCTTTTCAGACCAACACAAAACTTAAATACAATCCTTGTTATATTCCCAAGATTTCTCAACTAATTGTTCTGAAGTGAAAATCTGAACCTGACAACCACTATTTTGCCTGAATCCAGCTTGTTCTTCACCAAGCTTCCCTTCCACAATTTTTTCAGCAGTTTCTCAAGTATATTTGCATAAATCTTACAAGGAACATTCAGTAGGGAAAATGCCTCTGCAATTCTCACATTCAATTTAATTATTATTATCATCTGACAGCTCCAGGAAGTCCAAAGACTCATCGAGGGAGGGCACCAGCTCACACAACTCCATGTCCACCACTCAATCCACCAACTGATAGCAACTACACTAAAGCCATCTACTGCTGACCACCACCACTAATTTTTCCACAGACAATCACAAACATCTATGCCCACAGTGGGATTCAAACCCATGGCCTTTTGGCTGGAGGCTAACCACTCGGCCAATATACTTTATTCCTTTTTTATAGATGGGTACAATTAGAGCTTTGTTGCAATCTCTGCAATTAGATCCTCTGAACTATGCAATGCAGCCACTGTAAAACTTTTATACCTCCATATTTCAGCATTTCAGGCTGAATTTCCACATTTCAGGTTTTTGATGCCTTTTTCTACTTCAAGTATGGATATATATTCCTGACTGCATTCCTCTTGAGTTTTTTACCATCATACTACACTGCTTGTTTCTTTCATTTAACTTTCCAAATAATAACTCCAGACATCTAGAATCTCTCTCTATAGTTTCATGTCACTTTTATTATCCGATTCCTTTTACAGTACTTTTTCTTCTATTTCTAAGATTTTTCAATAGGCTCCAGAATATTTTGCAACCTTCCTGATATTTTTTCTATGTTCTTACGGAAGTCTTCCCATGAAATTTGTTTAGCTAGTTTAACATAGTGCTTTTCTTTCTTACATTTTTCTCTTTATTCCCTAAGAGCACAAACTGAAATTGCTAGGAACTTTCTATATGCTTTCTTCTTTTTCCTGACTGCCTCTAACTTCCTAAGTCCTTCATGGAGTTCTGATTCTTTTATCCTTACAGACAACCTTACTACATGCCTCTCTGGCTGAATCAATGTTTACTTCAGGATTTGCTAATGAATTTCTAAGATTTGGTTGTTGTTTTCAAATTCTTTCATTTTTTCTTCACTGATGCTTGTGTGTTTGAGTCTGCTCACCTCTGAAAGCTGCTTAACCTTGATTTGTTTTAACACTTTCTTACATACTCTTTTTTTCAATATGAAATTCGATTTTATCCTGATCAAAAGTAAATAGTGATCACTTCCTATTTAAAAGCCTCTGTATACTCATGTGTCCTGAACAAGTGGTAAAACATCACTATCAACTGTAATTTAGTCAACAAGACTTTTCTTATTTCTTGCATCTTCTCTCCATGTGAATTTGTGCACATTTTATGTTGGAACATGGTGTTAATAATAACTAATCATGTCATGCACAGAAATCCAGCAGACATTAGACAGCACAAAGCCAATTATTATTGACTTCGTGCTTTTTTCCAAATTTTCCCCAAAACATTTCTATGTCTGGTAATCATCTAGAATAATTAAGCATTTGGTGTGTTTAGAATCCTACAATGTCATGGTCTAGGGCCACTAACATTCAAGAAAATGTATCGCCCATAAAACTCCTGGTAACAAAAATCATTGGAAATGCATATTCTTGAATGTAAGTGCCACTACACTATAGCGTTGTAGGATTCAAAACACACCAATGGATGACATTTTGGGCATACCATGGTTTCACGTATTTCACTGTTTATCACTTTGTACAACGTACAAAGACTGGTGTTCCGTAATACAGAGGAGCTGCTGAATAAATATTCATCAAATAGAAATTACAATCAATATTAACTGAATAAATATTTCATCCAATAGAAATTACAATAATCAATATTAATTTTGATTATAAGAAATATTAATCTACAACAGTTTCTCAACTTTTATTTAATGTTAAGTATCTTTCTCGCTTTCAAACTATACTGGGACAACACAAATTCTGGAATTTAGTGATTCCATTGCAGACGACACAACCCGATCTTAATTAAAACACTTTAATTTGGTACTCTGGTGGAAATGTAACATCCAGTCAAATCGTGATAGTACCATCCTCTGCATTTATGATTACGAATCAATACCATTCGCCAATGTGGCGTTTTTCGTCTTACCTCTAATAAAAAGAAAAAACTTACCTCTAATAAATCATGCACTGATTCTCCTATTAGAATCATGGCTATTTCAGTTTCTTTTATTAACACTTCTTAAAACTTAGTTAAAACAATCACCCAAGACGTTATCCGTCTCGTTATTTTAGGTGCACATACGTTCTTTATAATATGTTGACTAATAAAATATTTGCATCCGAATAAATACAATATAGGAAGGGGGGAGGGAGAGAATTGGGGAACTCACTGCTCGACCTACAGCTGTCGAGTGGTTGCATTGGATGCAGCAATGAGTTTAGCAACATCCTGTTCTGACGAACAAATATGGTAAACAGTGAAGTAACGTTTTCCGTCAACTATTCGGAAATGGTATCACAAGAACTCCACTTCTTTATCAGGAATTTATTTATCTATTTCAACTATTCATCAGGAAGTTCACTCATAGGTATTTCACAAAATATATAACCAATATTTGTATAATACGAGGGAGTTCATCTACAACAGTTTCTCAACTTTTTTTTTTTTGAGTAATCGCCCCCTAAAGGACTAATTCAAGTTTGTTTCTAATCGCCTCCTATAATTTCCTATACCAATATTTTAGTTTCATTAGTGTTTACTGCACTTTTTCCATCAAGTTTCGACTGTGAAACATGATGAAAACGGTCAAATAGGAACGAGAAAATTGCTATATTCTATGACGCCAGCGAGTTATATAGCAGGTCCCACCGAACCACCGTACTACGGAGAAAGCGGCATAGTCTACCGAGACGACGAGAAAGCAGAAGCCTTCGCTGATGCCCTGAGCTGCAATTCGATTCAAACAAACTACACGCATGCGGACTTGCGCTACATTGAAAAAATCTACAGGCATGTCCCCTCTGCACTCCATCAGCCTAGCAGCCGAGAAAACATAAGCTATGCTACACCAAAATAAGTATACAAAATCATCAAAAACCTCAACAACAGAAAGGCCCCAGGTCCTGATGAAATTTCAAACAAAATCATAAAAGCACTCCCTCATAAAACAGTTATGCATCTAGTGGATATCATCAATGCGATATTAAGACTCAATTACTTCCTCACTCGCTGGAAGAAGGCAGACATATCCTCATCCATAAACCAGGGAAAGCACCTCAATTCCCCCAGAATTACGGACCTATCAGCCTACTATCAGGTCTGGGAAAAATCGCCGAAAAAGTAATATTAAACCTTATTTAAATTAAGGGGATATTAAATTCCACATTGTTTCAAAACCGAATAAAGATTGGAATCAGAGAGTTTCATGCCAAATATAGTAAACTATAAAGTATCGGCGATCACTAGCGTGAGCTAATGCAAGTGACCCTAGTACGTAGTACAATACCGGACAACTCGTAGCAAAGGTGGCAAAGTTCTGATCGCTATTCTTAGGTATTTTCCATAATGTAAAAACACATTTCCTAGGAAATGTATGCTGTTATTACATTATGGCGGGGAGGTCACTAACCAGACCGGTTTCGGCCTTTTTTGAGGCTTCATCAGTGAGCAGCTAGACCAAATTAATACCAAAGTGGATAGCGAAAAGAACTTATACTCTGCTATACGAGTTTCCAAACAGGTGCAACCATTAAGTTACTTAAATATAAAGAGCTAATAAGCTTCATTTCGGCGATGTAAGCATTATTTAAATTATTAGCTCTTTATATTTAAGTAATATTAAACCGCCTAAAGAGACGAAACAGATAAGATCGACTTAATCCCGAAAGAACAATTTGGAATTCGTACAAGCCACAGCACAACAGGTCCACAGACTTATAGAATTCATAACTACCGCATTCAACGGGAAACAACACACAGGTGCAATCTTCCTGGACGTGGCGAAAGCCTTCGATAAAGTGTGGCATAAAGGCCTCATCCACAAACTAATAATAAAAAAAAATCAGCTATCGTCTTTTTATTCCCGTATATATAGGGAGTAGGCGAGGCCGTTTTTCAGCCCTATCTAACCTTTGGAGACTGAGTGGGCAGTTCAATCTCCACTTGTACCCAATCAGAGATAGCTGGCCTAAGGCTATCACTAATTAAGCGGCACGCAGTGAAGAGTGACGGCTCAACAAGTGCCGCCACCACAAACTAATAACTGTGAAATAACCACTAAACCTCACCAAAATAATAGAATCTTATCTGAAAGACCGATTATTTCAAGCTAAGTTATGTGGCCTCAGATCCTTCGCAAGAAGCATCGCAGCAGGTGTCCCGCAAGGCTCCTTCCTATCGCCGCTACTCTTTAGCATTTATATCTCAGACGTCCCAGGCACTGCATCAACCACCGTGGCTTTCTATGCAGATGACATGGCGAATACTGACCAGATCACTGAGACCACATCTTGCCACACAACGATTAAAAAACGCAACAACAAATCTCGAAATATGGTTTCAAAAGTGGAGGATAGATGTTAACGCTGACCAGAGTATGGCCATACTCTTTACAAGGAGGAAAGCAACCCACCACGAAGCAGTCACAATGTTCCACACTGATATCCCATGGCAAAAAGTAAAATATCTAGGAATCAAACTACACAACCGACTCAGCTTCAAGCCTAACCCCCCCACATCTCGCACTCCTGCAACAAAGCTAACTCAGCCATAACCCCAACTCTACCCTCTCCTCAACCGAAGAAGCAAAGTCAGTACAGAAAACAAATTAAGAATATACAAGGCAATCATCAGACCCACACTAACGTACGGATCGCCGGCATGGAGCCACACCTCCCCCAGCAACGTCAAAAGACTACAGGCACTCCAAAATAAACGCCTTCGAATGATCTTCGATGCCCCGTGGTTTGTTAAGAACACTCTCCTCCACCAAGACGCCAACATACCTGACATGCCTACGTTTCTCATCCAGACTGCTGCGAAGTACCTTCGCTCAGGCACCAGTCCATCCCAACCAACTCATTCGAGAATCATCAAACTACGATGAAAACGACAGATGGAGACACAAACGCCCGAAGGCAGTTCTGATCACCGACTCAAACGATTCTACACAGCCCTAACTTGGGCGAGCCAGGTGCTCAAAATTTTTTCTCTATAAATAATCCAAATCTAAGGATGGAGGGATAGAAGTCCAAGGGATTGACGTCCATCTCGCCATAGAACTCAACAGTATATATACCCATTATCTTTCGTCTAGCAGCGTTACAATGCTGACTGGCATTGATTTCTAACATTTTTGCGACGAGAAACTAATTATCTTCCCGAAAAAAATAATTTTTGTACCCCGTTCAGAACCACTGATCCACAAACTGTTTATCTATTATATAATTTATTATCCACTATATTATATATAATATGAAATTGCCGAGATCCAACTGGATATGTGAACGAAAGAATTATTGAAGCAAAGTACGGTTTCAGGAGTATTATTATTATGTAACTCCTTTAAGTACTCAATAGCGGAAGACACTCGACTCCATATAATCCACCATCTACGTTTCTTAATCTTCATTCTAATTCCAGAAATGAAAACATCTGTATAGGAAGTTGGATTAGTCATTTGTAATGTCAATTCAATAGTACACAGAAAATGGCCCGAATTTCTAGTTGTTTGCACTTTCAGATAAACAAATTAACTATTGATAAGCAGGGCCGACTCAGACGTCGGTTTTTCAGGCCTCAGACCGAGGCCCCGTGCTCAGAGGCGCCCTGCACTTTCAAATTTCTAAGAAAATTTGATAATAGAATTTTTGATGTTTCAGAATGCATTAATATGGGAAATATTTTAATATATATGTATTTAATGTTTGTAAATTACCTTTAATAAAATTACGATTTTTTTGATAAAAAAATTATTTTTTTGCAGATATTTTGGGACCGTACTAATAACTTTTTCTCGAGATCCCGCAAAACCTCCAGCGGGCCCTGTTGATAAGTGATAGGCACATTTTACTTTTAAATACATTGCTTGGAAAGACGTTAACGGACACAACATGGGCAAATTGCATCGTGCCATGTAACGAGTCACGTGTTTCTAGCCGATATAAACTGGAGGAATGAGATGCTCCTAAATCAATGTCAACTGTGTCCGGGTGAAAGGGCTGCGAGAAGGGAACCGACGGAGATTGAAAGAGGTGTTGTGATAGCATAGCTATATAACTATCACAATACCTCTGCAATATGGCATCCTGTTCGGCAAACTGTTGACAAATTCGGCTATCCCAGGTCCACTGCGGGTAGCATTTCCAGTGGACGACCCACCACACTCACCGAACTTGACCGTAGGGTGTTACGAAGGATAATAAGTCAAAACGGTCATTCATCAGCCGACACGATGAATGTGGAGTTCTGTGCATCGACTGGAACATGAATCTGCACAAAAACATTCAGAACCGCAACATGCAAGTTTTCAGTAGTACAAAGAGCATGCACACTGGGACGTGGAGGCTTGAAAGCCGTGTTATGGAGAGACGAATCACACTACATCCTCTACCGAGTAGACGGACAAGTGTGGGTATGGCGAATGCCTCTTACCAGAGTGCGTAATCCCCCAACTAAGAAATTCAGAGGTAGCAGTGCAATAGTTTAGTCCTAGTTTTCCTGGCTTGTCCTCCGACCTTTGTGGTGCCATGAACATTGAATCCCGAGAAGTATCTGAAGCTTCTGGACAATGAATTGCTTCCTACCTTTTTGGCATTTCTACAGAACCGACTATTGTCTCTTTCAGCAAGGCAAAGCAACAACAACATAAGGTTGCTGCTGTAATTGCATGGGTTTGTGCACATGAACATCACCACACTTGACTGACCTCCACAGAGCCCTGATCTCAACCCTGCTGAACATCTGTGGGATAAACTGGAGCATCGTGTGAGGTCAAGCGACGTCCGCCCAACAACGGTCCAGAATCTCATTACACGCCTACAGGAAGAATGGTCCAAAATTCCCATCAATCCCTATCGTACGCTTGTGAAAAAATGTAGGTTTGCTGCAGTCATAGCAGCGAAGGAGGGACCTTACTTCTTATTAAGGTTGGTGCCATGGCTGTTTGTTTCTCACACTATGGTGTCTGTTGACTTCTTTCAAAGAAGTGTATATTATGCATTACACATATCCACTGGATCAAAAACTTGCTCATCCTTGAGGTAACTAGAACTAAATTTAACATGCGCAATATCTCATACCGTGCTTTCAACTCATTAACTTAAAAAAAAAGAAAAACTTGCTCCTCACATCCACTCATCCTTGGGTTCTTCTCGCATTATGCAGCAGCAAGTAGATCAGCGCCATACAAAGTTTAGATACGTCTTGTAAGAGAACAGCAAAAGCAGTTATTTTCAGTGAATATTAATACCACTTCCAAAGTTTAACTGATATTTCTAAAGAAATGTTTAGACTACTGATGGATGGGAATAGACTACCTCTCCCACCTATCTAAAGTACTATACATGTGCTAACTAGATCCTGCCGCCATCATCATCATCATAAGCATAATATTTTCAGTTTGCAATTCTTAAGAATTGGGTGGGAGCTGCAATGCTTAAGAGATTAAGATAAAAAAGAAGATTGCTATTAATTCTTGCACTCAGTTATTCTAATCTTCAGAAACCTTATATAACTGTTGATATCTGCCTTTGCTCTTTGAAAATATCTTGAGTTTCTATCAGGTAAGTTCCTCTAAAAATTCCATGTTTTAATTAAAATCTCCCTTTCCCTCCAATTTAACACATTCTGGACACTTCTTAGGAGAATAAATCCTTATCAGGACTTTGTTCTCAAAACCCAAATATATCTGGACTACAAGTATAGTAGTCCAGATATAGCCTAACCGAGGTCGTATGCAAGTAATAACCACTGTCTATATATGTCAGTGTCATCAGAAACCTTATATAACTGTTGATATCTGCCTTTGCTCTTTGAAAATATCTTGAGTTTCTGTGTTATCCTCAGTGCCTTTGAACAGTCTCCTGAATTTACACTCCCAGTCCTCCGACAACTTCTAGCCACCACTAACTTCAGAAATATAGTCCTTCCAATATAGTACTGAAGTTTAAATTAAAAAAAAAAACAGAAACATTACCTAAAAGGGAGGATAAATTCAAATCTTCCGTGAATACAAACCTTGTTATGTATTCACGGAAGTACTAAAATTCACGGTACTGCTAAAATGACCTGATACTTCTTTTTGTGCATTAGTATCTCGAAAGCAATGCATCAAGTTCACAGCTAAAATATGATACAAATGTATATTGTATTGTAAAAAGAAAAGGAAATTTTTATATAATCTTTTCTCGAAGGTATATAAAAAAACAGATGCGCTTGTACAGCTTTTTGATAGCCTTTAGGAAATGACATTTACTTCCATTGTACTAAACTGATCGATGAAAGACCATTGTACGTTCACTTTTAGTTGCAGACTACAGGAAGTTTCTGTCTTTCTCCAGCAGTTTCTGAGTTAGTTGACCTCAGGCAAAGAAAATTGGGGTTTCCCCTCTTCCTGGAACTTGGGTTTTTAAACTCCTCAGTTAAAAAAAAAAAAATCAACTGCAGAATCAGCCAAATTTCAGGAATAAAATGCATTGGATTTTTTTAACAAAAAAACTGTATAAAATAAAACCAGCTAATGCCTTTTATTCCCTTATAGGGAACAAGCGAAGCCTTTACCCCTACTAACGTTTTGCAAACTGAGTGGGCAGTTTAATCTCCAGTAGCCAATCACAGATAGCTGGCCCAAGACTAATTATAAGTGACAACCTAGGAAGAGACGGGAAATCAAGTGGTGTCATCTCTTGGCACTTAACCTAACACAATATGTTATTGTCTAAAATAATGTGGGTTCTACGGTCGATATTCTTAAGTTTACGAGACGAAAAACACGAGATTCTGGGAGGGAAAAAAAGGTGATTGCCTGTGCCAGAGATCGACTAACTTGGGAACAGGTTGAAGAAAGGCTTAGGAGTTCCTCCAGTTGGCGACTAGACTAACTTAAATCTATCCTCGGGAGACCTAGAGCAGAGGATGCAAGTGTCACTTCCACTAAGCCACACAGGACTAAAAAAAATTGTATAATAATGTTTGAAATATTTCTATGTATATATCAGTGGAGGGTAACAAGTTCATTGTTATCGACTGGGTGATCACTGATTTTAATGCCAGTTTGTCAAGCCGATTCAGTGAATTTAATAACAATCAAATATATTTTTGAATATTTCTTATTCATTTATAACATGGAAAACATGGAAAAACGGTAGATAAAAATCTGCAATTATTTTTACGTTGACAAAACTTGAAAATCCAAATTGATACACTGCGAAGCAATCTCTCGTAAAATATAGTTCATCGGGTGGGTGGGGGGGGGGGTGGAAACTTTTGCTATCGAAATATGTATCCAGATGTAACTAATATTACTGCAAGTTCTAAGTAAATTGACCTCTTCATAATTTGAACCCAACAAAGACGAAGTATTATTCTTAATAGAGGTTTATTTTCTTGATCATATGAATTAGAAAAATAATATTTGGTTTACAGATCAAGTATTGATAAAATTTATTAACTCTACCAACTAATTTCGCCACACTTTAACTGTTGGCATCGTCAGAGCACTGACATATAGGTTTAAAACAATCTCACAATTATGAGTAACTGTAAAACTGACAAGAGTAATTACAAATAAAATAGCATCGAACGTGAGTGAAACACGTATCGCATGTACAAGGTTAGCTAGCTGTTGTTAAGGAACTTCCTATAGTTTGTGTTGAAGTTCATTTCTTTCTTTTTAGAGATCTAATTAGGGTTTTCCATATCTCTGGGAGTATAAAACCTTGATTTCTGTTCAGGTTAACAGTAGAACGAGCGACTGTGGCTGCTTCTTTGAAAATTCTTGAATGGTAGTTTTCCTCTATGTAAGGAGAACAGCTTTTGTTCCACTCGATGACATGGTTAGTTGCAGAGAAATGAGACGATAGGCCAGAAATGTCCTGTCTGTTGTTTTTTTACGTAGCCAATGTGTTTCTTTTGCCTGATTTCGAGGCTTCTTGAAGTCTGTCCGATGTAACTTGAGCCACATGAGCATGGAATATTATAAACACCACCATATTTATAGAAAGGATGGTTATCTTTTGGAGATCTTAGTAGTTTACGAATAGTTTCTAATGGTTGGAATGTTACTCTTATTTTGTGTGCTTTGAGGAGGCTGGCGAGTTTGCTGGAGATGCCACTTACATCGTTTGGAACAAAAACAAAGATGACCTATATGACTTTCTCAAAAAGATTAACTCCTTCCATCATTCGATTAAATTTACTCTGGAACTTGAAAGAGACAAACAGCTACAGTTTTTAGACATCTTAATAAAAAAAAAAACAAATAGATGGCAGCATAAATCTATCGGTTTACAGGAAACCGACCAATACAGGACGCTACCTACTTTTCAGCTCATCTCACCATCTCTCACATAAACTCAGCATTGTACACATGTTAAAGGAAAAGAGTTATTAGCATCACAAGATGAGTTAACATTAATTTCTAACAATCTGTACTTGAACAGCTATCCAAGAAGACTAGTCAATAAAATCCTTTTCTCTGAACCACCACAAAGAGAACAAGAAGATATTCAATATATAAAAACTATTGCAATTCCGTATGTAAGTGGCATCTCCAACAAACTCGCCAGCCTCCCGAAACCACACAAAATAAGAGTAACATTCCACCATTAGAAACTATTCGTAAACTACTAAGATCTCCAAAAGATAACCATCCTTTCTATAAATATGGTGGTGTTTATAATATTCCATGCCCATGTGGCTCAAGTTACATCGGACAGACTTCAAGAGGCCTCGAAATCAGGCAAAAGGAACACATTGGCTACGTAAAAAACAACAGACAGGACATTTCTGGCATATCGTCTCATTTCTCTGCAACTAACCTAAAATGTCATCGAGTGGAACAAAAGCTGTTCTCCTTACATAGAGGAAAACTACCATTCAAGAATTTTTAAAGAAGCAGGCACAGTCGCTCGTTCTACTGTTAACCTTAACAAAAATCAAGGTTTTATACTCCCAGAGATATGTAAAACCCTAATTAGATCTCTAAAAATACAATAAATGAACTTCAACACAAACTAGAGGAAGTCCCTTAGCAACAGCAAGCTAACCTTGTACATGCCATACGTGTTTCACTCACGTTCGATGCTATTTTATTTGTAATTATTCTTGTCAGTTTTACAGTTACTTATAATTGTGAGATTGTTTTAAACCTATGTCAGTGCCCTGAAGATGCCAACAGTTAAAGTGTGGCGAAACTAGTTGGTAGAGTTAATAAATTTTATCAATACTTGATCTGTAAACCAAATATTATTTTACTAAGTATTATTCTATTCTTACATTTCCAAAAAAAAAAAAAAAAAATTAAGATTGGCTTTACCACAGTATACTATCAAATTTACGTAATTACTTAAACATGGCGTTGAAGTATAATATTTATTTAAATTAAATCCTAGATATAAATTTGAAATTTAATTATACATAATTTTATAAGATGACTTAAAATCAGCTTGATGCTACCCAAAGGAGAATAATTTGTTTAGTAGAGGTTTCTGCAATATACATGCTCCACAGAACTGGTCACCATTTTCCTCATTCCTCTAAAGATGTAAACGCATGAGCAGAAGTTGCCAGTTAACATCCATACACTTAGCGAACCGACTTTTCATTCTGTTTTATTTATTTATTGAAACAACCTTCCCCATGCCAGTTTCCACAAGGTTCATGTTCCCCGCCTTTAAACACATGTTCCCTTTTCTCCTTAATGACTTGCCCACATATGGCACTGTTGTATTCTGGGATTTGCGAACATGAGTACAGAGGATTGATAAATCTCACTCACACAAATTAACAATTGCAAAATCAATGACAGAAGTAAAGGGCTTAAGACTCCGCCCTGGTTAGATATGGTATTTCACACCTGCGTACGA
The DNA here is from genome assembly GCF_054136105.1 of Typopeltis vanoorti. Taxonomy (NCBI): domain Eukaryota; kingdom Metazoa; phylum Arthropoda; class Arachnida; order Uropygi; family Thelyphonidae; genus Typopeltis; species Typopeltis vanoorti. The sequence continues at coordinate 86,538,087 of NC_143561.1, read as the reverse complement.
TTTACGATCATATATATATACACGGTACCGTCGACAGGGTGTAACATAGAGGCAACCTGTCTCACGGCGCGACTTAATAAGGGCGCTCGTTCAGCCATATTGCGGTAAGCAATATGGCTGAACGAGCCGTATTGCTATCACCATCCTAACAGTACTGTTCACTTATGCATAGAGAAACTGTAATCATCATTTTACTACTTTGAATTACAACGCTAGCAACAAGTGACGTGTACACATCCAACAATTTACGTATAGCGTTTGCATATATTTCGAAGTTACTTTTGGAATGGTTCCAAAGATAATTTTTCTGAGAAAATTCGTTTGACAAGTTGATTTTCATTTAAAAAAAATTGCTGTGACTTCTCTTACTTCATATTATTCCCAAAAGTCTTGATTTCCAAATTACATGTGCAGCAATCCTTCACACATTTTTAACTGAGCTTCTCAGAAGCCGTCCTCCAAATTATGCAGCAAAAGATGTGTCTACCTATTTAATTTTCAAATTTGAGCACTAATCACGTGTCAATATGGTCTTAAAAATTTTCAAACGATGTATACATTGCCAATACGTCTTAAAAATAAACTTCCTTAGGTTATCTCTTTAACAAGAAATATGCTTTCTTGTTAAAATATTAGGGATCTAACAAGCTGAAAACTACTTTACTGAAACAAAAGCATTTAATGAAACTATTTATTGACAAAAAAAATAAAATAAAATATAAAAACATAAAATACACTCTGAAGATAAAATGTATAAAATCCACTGTATTGAATATACTAGTTACTCTTACGGGAACATATAAAATTGCAAATTATACCGAGTAACTAATTAAAACTAAACAATAACAATGAATCGAAAAAGTGATGGCTTCTTTGGGCCTGTGTTGTTGAGCAAAGCTTTTCATATGATGGTGATACATTGGAATTGACACTCTTAGTTCTCTTTTTAATCGAGATCTACACGTATATTTTGTTTTTAAGGCAATCACTGCAGAAAACTCGATTTCACAAAGATGTCGGAAATTGCAAATGTGCACGAAAAACTTTTTGACCTTAGTGCAGAAAATTCATCATGAAACAGCGACCCAAAATTCAAAGAGCGATTTCGATGCAAATTGTCTTTTGATTTTTTTTGCTAACTTTTATGGGTTTTGTCATTGTCTCAACACAAGAACTGCAAGGTAGGGGACGCCACAAAAACTAATATTAAAAAATTGGACACACATGAAAGAAGGTTGAGAAACACTACTCTAAGGCAATAAATACTACGAATTCATTTCTTGGGAAATATTCCCCATAGACTACAGGCCAAAATGTAGTTTACAGGAAAGAAAAAAAAAGGGTTAAGATTAGGATTTATACTGACATGATACCACTAAAATCATGAATGCATATCAAAAACAATCTCAAATAATTTAACCAGGAACAATATTACTAAGAACAGTAAAATTTGGTTAAGAATATGATGGAATGCAATTCTATTTCAAAACAGTTGTGCGAGTTTTTTTTTTCGGAATAATTCAAAGAAAAATTGCTCTACAAAACTGGAAGTTAAATGAAGCAATGAGTGCAAGAAAAATGATTAGATTGGTCAATTTCTCAATGCTTAAAAAGAAGGAAAGCATATTTATTCCCCAACTAACAGGTTATGAGTTTTATATCCACATATAAATACGAATGTCCAGGAAATTGTTAGATGGCTTTTGTCGCCTAGGCCATACACTACTTCCTGGAGTCAGGAAGTAGTTTGAAAAGTTGCTTGTTTGGAGTGTATACTGAGGTCCTCTGATCATATATCTAACCCTTAGCCTATTCTAATATATATCTTACGGTTAAAGTGATAAAGTTATTAATAATAATTAATAACCGGTTAAAGTGAATAATTAGAATTAATCACTTTAACCGGTTAAAGTGAATAATTCCTAGAGGAGTTTGGTAAATGTAATAAAAACATGTTTATAGGTTTTATAGATAGGTTTTTATATTCTCAATAGAAATTATAACAGCTTAGCTTAGATTAGTTTATAATGAAAAAAAGTAAGGAAAGTACTTCTTTTGAACTCAATGAAATCAGAAATCATTATAAACTAATCTAAATCGATTGGAAATCATTATAAACTAACCTAATATTTATTGGTTAGGTTAGTTTATAATGATTTCCAACCTAAACTAACATTTATTGGTTAGGTTAGTTTATAATGAAAAAAGTAAGGAAAGTACTTCTTTTGCACTCAATGAAATCATTATAACCTAACCTAACCTGGATGTCGCATGTCGAACCAGAGTGTAGTCGTAGTTTGTCGTGAGCAGATTAATAGGGATAAAAGATAAACGTTGTTGTGGGCCGAGCTTAATGATTGCAGGCAGATGAATGGGGATAACAAATAAAAGTTGTTGTGGACAGATGAATGGGGATTATAGATAAACGTCGTTGCTGTACCTCTTTCCTCATCAATGGAGAAAACACTGATCAGTTCCTCTCTGATTTATCTATTATCCCCATTCATCTGCCCACAACAACTTTTATTTGTTATCCCCATTCATCTGCCTGCAATCATTAAATTCGGCCCACAATAATGTTTATCTTTCATCCCCATTAATCTGACCACGTCAACCTACGACTACACTCTGGTTCGACATGCGACATCCAGGTTAGTTTAGGTTAGTTTATAATGATTTCTGATTTCATTCAGTGCAAAAGAAGTACTTTCCTTAATTTTTTCATTATAAAACTAACCTAACCTAAGCTGTTATAATTTCTATTGAAAATGAAAACCTATATGTAAAAAACCTATAAACATGTTTTTATTACATTTGCCAGATTCCTCTAGGAATTATTCACTGTAATTCCTAGAGGAGGAATCTGGTATAATTCCTAGAACAGATTCTAAGTCTAGGAATTATTATAGATTCCTCTAGGAATCTATAATTCCTAGAGGAATATATATATATATTCCCGTTGCTTGTAGTATTCATACTCATTAAATTAATACTAAACAGGTAAAAAGTAAGAATTTAATAAATCAATTACTAGTTTCGTATAACAATATTGTGGACTTCAGATTGATACAATAAAACACAAATATAAAGAGGTATTAGAGAATGGAGATTTCTAAATAACAAACCGTTTTTTTTTTAATTCATTCACTAAAGACAGACGTTCTTTACCCTATGAACGTTACAGACGAAATAGCAAAATCATACAAGAATATAATTTAAAAGTTGTCTTTTTAGACCTCTACAAAAATTTTCTATATATGCCTAAACAACCACGTCAATCTATAAAAAGACTAGGAGTTTATAAAATCTACTGCTATTGTTTGTTATTACATAAACAATTGCGGTGTTTGTTATGTTCGTTAGAAGGGGGACGTTCTGGAGAAATCCGTCCAAAAGAACATGTAAGAGATATAGAAAAAAATGAAGACATAAATCCGGATTGGTCTTTTCTGCCACCAAGAAAACCTATCAAATTAATTGGCAAATCGCAAAAATACCACACATAATTTAATACTTATGTATGCAAATTTAAAGAGAATAATGAGATGTTCAGTTAATAAAAACAAAGGCCTGATATTAACTCAACTCTGCGCTGCATATATATACACACACACACATACACACACGACATCTACGTATTGATGAATTAGGCTAGAGACAAAATATATCCTGTAACAATGACCGGCACTCATATCTCGTTCCTTTATTCAACGTCCGACAGGTGTGAATGAATATATTTAAAAAAAAAATACGGTTTGTTATTTAGAAATCTCCATATTAATCCATTTATATTCGAGTTTTAATGTTATTAATCTGACGAAGTACACAATATTGTTGTACGAAACTAGTCACTGGTTTCGGGCAGTAGTCATTTAATAATTACACACGCAGGGTGTCCGAAAAAGAACTCCGAGATTTTCAATGAAATTTATATTAAAATATTTTGAAGCAGAAATATATAAAGAAATGTATGTTGGAAATATTATCCAAGTACGACTGCCTGTTAGTATAACTCAATGTGTGCACCATTTACAGCCCTACAGACATCAAAACGGAATTCCACCTCAGACCGCACTCGGGTAAGCATATCCATTGGAATTGCTTCTCTGATTGCTGTTATTCTTACTTACCGTATTTAAAACTGCCCAAAGAAATTTCAGGCGGGAGTATGGTAGAAATGCTCCGAGTAACAAAGGCATCCGTAAATGGCAGTAACAGTTCTGGAAAACAGGAAGTGTTTTAAAAGGACACTCACCATGTAGGCCTACACCAAGTACGGAAAACTGGGAACGAATAGTTCCCTGTGCATCCAGTGATCAAGTTGGCAACCTATTTGAAGAAGTCATGGAACAGATCAAATGATGGGATTTTGCTTAATAGGCCTCTGTGCAAGATCCAGTGAAAAGTTTTGGAAATATCGAGTGCAACCGCTTGAGATTCACCAAACTTCCCCATGGTATTTGTTCAGAGATGCGTGACATATGTGGACAGCAGCGAAATCCATATCGGTTGTAACTTATTAGTTGGGTGCCTTCACACATGAATTGCATATTGATGGTTCTCTCCGTTACTTTAAGAGGGGATGTGCGAGAAATTGGGCAATATTTTGTAGTGATCTGTCATCCTTCTTGGGAATGGGTTGAACATAAACCAGTAGTCAGGCTGTCGGGGTAGATACCAGTAGAGTAAGAGCATAAACTGGTGACATAGGACAGGAGTAGGTGCACAAACCTTTAGACTTTGCAAAAAACTAATTTGGACAATTTCCTCCTGATCTCTTTCTGGTAAAATGATAGAGGGGAGCATCTGGAATGGTTGGAGGGCATTTAATTCAATCATTTATGCATAAATTAGAGGAAAATGTGTGAAGCCAAGAGATTGATTTTTCTGTGGGTGATAACAGAATTGAATCATCTGGGCGTGACAGGAGTAAGAGAAGTGTTGGCAAAAATTACGACCAATTACTTTGATGAAAGACCTAAAGACTTTGTTTGTCATTTTGACAAGATGTAAGTTTTCTGCTCTTTTAACGTTTTGGAAGCATTGATAGTTTTCTTTCACCTTTAGCGTGCTCGATTATAAGCATTAAAGGAAGATAGAGTTCTTGACTGAAGTCAGCTGTGGTACGTTTAATTTTTTGCTTCTTCAGCTTGGCACGCCTTTTGGAGAATCAAGGGATAGATGGGGGGGGGGAGTTGAAAGTGGTGCAAGGAATGTACGTTTCAATGTCAGTAAGAATTACTTTGCTAACATGTTCGGTGTATGTGTTTGGGTTTGAAGGCCAAAAGCAATAGTCCAACTATGGGAATGAAGCACACAGAAATCAGGAAGGTCGTTTGACTTGGCACTATTATATTTCCAGACTACTCTTGTTTGAGAGTGGCTGCGTAAGCATTGTTCCATGGAACAGTACACTACATTGTGGTCTAAATTATCCAGGGGAGGACCCAACAACATTCACACTGCACTTGGAGGGGGTCACTAGTGAGAAGGAGATCTAGAGGGGGTTTAGGGAAAAGTTATCTGATATTCTGTTAGGCATGTTAGCAATTTGTGTAAGTGATGGCAAATGTCTCAGCATCTCTGCTTGCTTGATGTGTACAAGAGGAGAGCCAGTTTGTGAATGTTCACAATACACCAACTGGCTTTCCTACAGTTATATTAATGCTAATAGATCATAGGGGTGGGGTGATTTTGCTGCTAGGAAACAAGGACCAGTGAAAATCAACTGGGAGAGCAAAAGAGATGGACAATTCTAAGTCAGATGCTGTCATGGTATCAGAGTGGATATATGCACAGACGCCACCCTTGAGACAAAGGAGTAAAAAAAAAAGTGTGTAATTGGAAAATCTGATTAGTGCTGGGGGGGGGGGTTAGATTTCGCCTTTTGCCAGGAAAAAGTAGGTGGTTTTTGCAAACCAGAGATCATAGTCAACACTTGAGGTTGGAGTTGAAGATGCATATATTTGTGAATTTCGAAGGTTCTGTGGGACATATATTTGACCGCATGGGTTGTGCGTTATGCAGTAATTGCATACTGGTTTCCATGGTGTCATTTGATTAGTGCACTTTTTTTTTTTTTTTTTGTAATCTATGATCCAATTATCGCCAGCATTTCGGCGTTTTTCTTCTACTTTTCGTAGTTGACGTCCTCGTATGCGCGATTAAGGTATAGTGCCTTTGTACTTTGTTTATAGCTGTTATTAGTTTTCATGTGCTCACCAGTGTATCGCAAGTCACTTTCACGAGACGTGGGAAGTTCGATTTTATCATTTCCTTTATTCGTAAGCCCGAAACGATGGCACCTGATGATTTTTCTGGGATTGAAGTTGCATTTTCCCGTTAACTTAAAGACACCTATTTAGTGACTCGTCAGTTTGCGTTTGCAAATTCAGAATGACTGCATCGATTTTTATATTCGCCCTCGATCGAGTCGTGTACCGTTGATGCGTTAAGGTGACAGAGTTCATTGGCGTTGTCGAAGGAGGGTACAACTGTGTTGCGGCGCTGATCGTTCGAAAGGAAGTTTCGTCCATATTGTTGAGGCGCTGTTCGAGGTTTTGGATGCGTTTTCCCAAGTTCAGTAGTTGCTTTACTGAAGGAACACACACACACTGAACAAAAGAAAGGTTGGTTGCGATTAATATACAAATCGGCACACAAGCTGATTTCTCTATTATTGCAAACAAGCGACCAGGGGTAATAGAATCACACAAAATACCTTTTTATTTTTTTCTCGTCGGTAATATCGAGTTTGCAACGGCGGCACTTCGCATCAACTTTGATTTTGTCGGTGATTGACTGCGCTGGCGAGATCCATAGCGCTCTGACGTCGTTGGCTTTGCCATCTTTGCTTCGTACGGTAGGAATAGAGAACTTTTTTTTTTTTTGTTAAACTGTCTAGAAATAGTTCTGTTCCGAGATAAAACGGAATAAAATATTCTGTTTTTATCTCGGAACAGAACTATTTCTAGAAAATTTAAACCAACACTTGAGAATATTACGAAAAATGTGGTCAAGGAAGAATTTATTTTTATCACGTGGACTGTTCAAAAAAAAAAAAAAAAATTAAACGACGACACATTTGACAGTATCACAACTAGTGACAAGAACCATCGCAAAATTATGAATTTAATAGCTTCACATAAGACTAGAACAATATATTAATGTTGGGATTTGATGGTGGTATGTGTACATATACATATCACGCGATCGGTTTTGCGAACTATGTATTCCAGTTGTCGCAAAACCTGCAGTACAGTAGTTAAGTGATCATAGATGAAGTCTGTTCGTGGTCTTGAGTTGAAGCTTATAGTGGGGAAACAGCCTGGGAAAAGAACAGTGGTACCGAAAAATCACCTTCCTACATTAGAAAATATCGCAGATTTAATCTTTAAATTAAAAGCCCTTTAACTTTTGCAATTCTGACATGGTGAGTTTGGATATTGTTTCGCTCTTCACTAACGTTTCATTAGATATAACCATTCAATTTCTCTCCAAACATTTTTCAGCTGACATCCTTAAATCATCTGGCTTTGCTGTGCACTCCAGCTAAATCTCTACAATTCAGTGGGAGGTTGCGCCATGGCTTTCAACGAATACTTTCCATTTTGGATAACTGTTCTCCTACTAAAAAAAAACTCTTCATGTGCTAGAGAATTTCCATTCCTTACATAAAAGATATTTGAATACATTCAAATTAAAAAAAAAAAAAAATTCCAGACAACTTTCAAACCGCTAAATTAAGAGTTCTGGTCAAAATAGGAAAGATTGCAGGAATCAGTAATGGAGTTCCTGTAATCTTTCCTATTCTGACTAGACAGTTCGTACTATACATCCGACAATGAGAATATGGATTACATTCATTTCCTTCTAGTTGAGAAAGCTGTCCGCTGTTCTACTGTCCACAGGATCTTATAGGACAACACAAAGATTCATCACAGAAGTGATTTTGATTGAGATTTTTTAAAGAAATTCTATGAAGCTCTTCGCAATCAACAATCTAAATCGTGATAATATAAAAATTTCAAAAGCCTAAATCTTTTTTTTTTCCCGTAAAATATATGCAATTATTAGAAACAGCTTTATTTTATATCTATATACACACCGGGATAAACAAGCACACACAAACATGTATGCATTACACACGTACTGATTTAGTTACTTTTACATATTTATATTAGTTTTACGCGAATAATTAATTGTTTATATACTCAGTATGCAATTTTATGCAAATATTGTATTTTTATTTTATTTCTAATTCAGTTAATTTTTCCTTTTAACTTAGTTCTTAAAAGAACTGGGCGATGGACTGAGTCCTTGACTCTTTATCCCGTCATCTGAATGAAGAGAATCTGTGTGGATGGGGTGTTATTGAGCTAAAAAGCTCTAGTCATGGCTGGATAACGGCAATAGCCGAGCCTCAGTTAAAACTTCATTAGCTACAGCATTGCCATTCGTTACCCTGGAAGTCCTGATTTTTCTCTTTGCATGAACTTTTATAGCTGTAACGAGCCTTGAGTTCCTTACTCATTGGCTAAGGATATTTATAGCTGTGTTAATGACCATGTTTACAGTTTCTTAATAGTATTCACGTGACTGGTTCTTTGCGTGTTTGTTCGCTCATTGCGATTGATATACTCATCACGAAGTATTCTATATCAAATATTCTATTTTTTTTCTTCGTGTCTATGAATTACGTTAGCATTTATAATAATTTAGAAAACTCGCATGCATTCTTTTTTCTTGTTACAAGACAAATACTGGTAAAAAAATATGTAATAGTTGAGTTGACTCACAAATTTTACTAGTTCCGAATAAAGAAACATTTGAGTTTCTAATGTATATAATTAAATTAACTGACATTAAAAGTTAGACTAAATAAATAATCCACACAAAAAAGCAGTAAGTTATCATTCGTTTAATGGATTTTTTGGGGGGAGGGAGGGAGAAGAATTTGGGCTATATTTAAATCCTTTACAGGAAAACTGAAGTTGAATCTAACCTTTGCATGCACAGAAACCAGTGAGAATCCTCTCTCTTCAAATTAAATTAATCTGTTGAATTACTTGCAAAACGAGGGGATTAGAAGAAGAACTGGCATAATCAATTATAATAATTCAGGTTTATATAATAATTACTTCGATATTCATATTTTATGAATTAAGAATAATTCATTCTCAAAATTCAAGTTTCAAGGCTGGGTGAAAGAACAAGTTTACATCCCAGCACACCATTACAATCTTATTTCACAAAACATATCAAATTAGTCAATCTACTAACTTAACTGTAAACGATCTATATTTTCCAGAAAGATTAAAACTTACACCTTCTTTGTCCTCTTGGGTCTTTGGAATGAGAGTAAATGTAAGGAAAATTTGTCCCCAGTTCTTTGATGGGTCATCTTCTGGTTTTCCAGATTCTGTAATTGGGATGACTAGGTCTGTGGCTCTGAAATTGCAAATTTGTTATAAATGAATGCTTCAGTTAACTGACACAAATTACTCAAGAATTAAAAGTTAGTTGACAAGAAACAACTTATTTATGTAACCTGTCAATTGTGCAATTTATATTCTCATGCGCCAGGAGATAGACTTTTCAAGTATTAAAAAAAACAAAAAACTTTCGACCTCTGTCAGCCTCACTTAAGTCGCAAACAATTGCATTACAGCAGAAAACATTTGACAGAGAAATTCACTCTACACTGTTATATTTATAACGTATGTTACATACGGTGTAAGATTTCCCCATTCTCGTGTACACTAATCAAAAATATTCGGACACTCTTCGCAGTAGTGAATACGGTTATATATATATATATATATATATATATCAGAACCACTGCTCATACAGGTGTAAAAGGAAACACGGGGTTTTGCAATCTTCGCAGATAAACATTAACAGTAAAATATACAACTGAAAAGCTGCAACTTTCGACGTGCTACGGAGATGCCACTTGTGCAACAACTTAGTTCAAGAAATTTGTCCTGCTACAGCTGTCCCAATCAACTGCAAACGATATTATTGTGAAGTGCAAACGCGATCTAGGAGGCCACACAAAAATCGCAGAGGAAGATTGCTGCATGCTGAAATGCCTGGCGCGAAGAAAAAAAAAAACCTCACTATCTGACAGTCCGACGAATGAGTCTGGATTTGGCAGATGCCAGGAGAATGATACCTGCCGAATGTGACTTTTGATGGTGGAGATACTCCACCATGAGACCATGATGCCTTCTCCAGTGGAGAAGGCATTATGGTCTGGAGCTGTTTTTCATGGTTTTGGGGCTTTCTCCCATTTCCAGTGATAGGGGGATCTTAACTCCGCAGCCTGTAATGACATTCCAGACAATTCTATGCTTCCAACTTCATGGCTATAGTTCTGTAAAGGACAGGAAAGGTCTTTACAGGAATGATTTAATATAATGCGTGTTGAACTTGACTGGCCTGCACAAAGCTCTGATCGCAACCCTATCGAACACTTGTGGGATGAATTGGAACGCCAATTGCGAGCTAGGCCGAATCGTCCAACATCAGTAACCTATCTCACTCTCTCCTCTAATGAAAAATTAAAGGAAATTACCGCAGCAACGTCAACGTACCAAAATATAGCGAAAGCCTTCTCAGAAGACTAAAGGCCATTATAGCAGCAAAAGTGGACCAACTTCATATTAATGCCTTTCATATTAGAACAGGAGTTGGGATGAGCTGGCGTCCCGATATTTTTGATCATATAGCGTATTAACTACAATATCACTATTCTGAAACGTTCACCTCTACAGTACGATGTTACTGTTAAATGATTTTCGGTTAAGGTTTTGAGACTTTTGCAGGCTGTACAGTCTGCCTGTCTAATATCCAAAGTACAATTAACCGAAGAAGCCTGAGCAGGTGTAAATAAGTATTGCTGAGAAAGCATTTGCTTCTCTACCCCCCCACCCCGACCCAAATCTACAAATGAGAACAGCGTAACATTATTATAAAAACCTTTGGTTCACATAAAGCTTTGTCATCTTACATGCAGGTAGGATGAAACTTTGACTTGGAGTGGTTTATAGATGCTGACAATTCCTGATATTTCTGACTAAGTGAAATAAGTTGCGAAGTCATCCAAAGATAATTGACAGAGAATTACCTAAGACTTTGTATCGAAGGATTGATCGAACTGAACCCGGCTGAGGATCTCCCATAACTGGCAGTGCTAAATAAGTATAAGGAGTTTCCTTCGCAAACATCAGCAATATCGAAGGATCTCAACATAGCAGATATTCTAGCCAAAATAGTTTTCCAAATGCTCCTAAAGAGTCAAATTTACAGGCAACTTTATAGCTTCTGAGAAAAGCTAACAAAATTAAAATTATCACACCTTCGCGAAAATATATTATCACTTTATGTTCTGATTATACTTAACTTCTGTAATACTGTAATAATTGCATTCATGATGTGCGCAGTACAATTTAATCATTTCTAGAGGTTAAGTTTCTGAAATAATTAAAATAAAAACGTTTGTTCAATAAAGGCAATATGTTCCTTATGTTATATAAAAGGGGCTTTTAAATTATATTTAGAGACATAATTATGTTAGCTGGCCTGATTAACCCAGTGGATAACACACGCACACAAAAAAAAAGTTGGCATTCAAATTCCTTCTCGAGTATGAATGCTTGTGATTGTTTGTGGGAAATGTTCATCGCCCATTGTGAGACTAAGGCCCAACTTATAAGATTTGGAGTGAAAAGTTCCAGATTTTAAATTTATTAAACAATAAATGAATAAAAAACCCTTGGTCCACTTACTACACTAATGCCCCGGTCTATATTTCGTGGAGGAGAGTCAAAAAATTATTTTGAGGCATCTGATGAAGTCAGAACTCTTCCATGAAACGTGTGTGTGTACCAAAGTTGAATGAAATGTTAATGCCTAATGGAATAAGTGTTTATGGACAAGCTTAGCAATTGCTAAGCTTGTCCATAAACTTGTCTATCCAGCTCGGTATCATATGGATTTGAAAATTCTATATTTAAATATCATAGTATAAATATACAATATTCGATAGATAATGACATATCAAAAATAGTGAAAGTTACAGAACAAGCATCAACTGAGTTTATACTAATAGAGTTGACTGAAAAGTGTGATTAAACATAGCTGCTGATCGCATTTGTCAGCGGATCACAACATTTAAGAAAAGGAATTATGTCATCATATATTAAAAACAAGGCATGTTTAAAAATATCATTACCGGCATGATTTCACAAAGAACAAGACCTGCAGAATTATCAAAATGGATTAATTCAATTCTTAACGTCATTAAGACGAGTAGGCTTTCAAAAAAAATAATAAATAACGAATCTCTGGAACAAAAAACGTTGCAATGAACTAAATCTTTAGAATATGGAGGCGGCTGTATATCCCATTTCACCCAAAAATGTGCGGTTGAATTAATTATAATGCATTGGTTCAGATTCGATTAAAAATGAACAAGGTATGGAACACTTCGAATCTCTTCGGCGATCACATTAAAAATCTCAATTGCCCACTATTTCGGTTTTGTCATTTTTCCATATAGTAATTTCAATTCACTAACCGTTTTGCGAATTTTAAGAGAAACAGAATATAAACCTGTTGCTTTTAATGACACTAAGAAAGAAATGTTTCATTTCTTTCTTAGTGTCATTAAATTTCTTTTTATCAATTCCTATAATAAAAAAGCATATACGTATTCAAAGTGAATATGTGAAGTGCTAACTGTGTGACAAGTACGAAACAGGAATGTTGAAAAAAGCATTGTTTTAAAGAACCTGTCTAGGAATCCTTGAAGCACAAGTTCTATTTGTGACGATGCATGCTTTACAAGGTATTGGGTAATGCCGGAAACATTACCAAATTTATCTTGACAGGAAAAATCTAGAAAGAGGAACATTAACAAAATGTCTTATAAATTTCTCAAAATGACTAAAAGAATAAAGACCAACCTCTCAAAGAGCAGCCGTCTTTGCTGATGAACTAAAATTCCAACAGTTCATTGATATGAGTTGCCTATCAAACTAAATTACAATCACGTGTAGTCAACATCTTTATGAAACCATTGAAATCTTATAGTTCTTGCATTAGCTAAGCATCTACATACATTCTCCGAATTCTAAATTCGATTCTCATAGAGTACATTAAGCACTATACGAACGAAAATTAAAATCTGTGATTAAGTAACTGTGCCTTTCTCATGCTCAAATACGAAACACGGCGTGAACTTTTGAAAGTATCAGTAGGTAATTTCTGTAACTATAACATGTAGTACATATATAACAAAAAACTCCGAAAATACTGTGAATAATTTAAGCATACTTATCCGTACAAAAATAACATTTATTTTCCTAGTTCACCACAACAAATAACGGGCATTGATTAGTGGTGTAATATACGAATGAAGTAATAGCGAAACTTTTTTTTGTGTAGTGTGACGACCGTTCACTGCGGTATTGAGTTTTAGAACAGCATAACTTCAAATCGCGCACAATTTCGAAGAATAAGTAAACATGGAAGTTTTTCTTTTTTTCTTTCCCACTCTTCCCGTTTTGGAAATGCCAGATTCGGGAAGTGATTTATAACTAAAGAAATGAATTCACTTCAAATGTTTTCCCGCCCATTCCTCCTACATTTAATATCGTTCTGTTAATAAGTTAAAAACCACTAAAGGAATTATCACTTACTTATTTAAAGTGAGGCGTGTTAAGTCAATTTCAGCACATCCCATGTAGTCATCTTGCAAAGCAAAATCGTAGTCGTAAACACGCAGATACAATGGCTGGAAGACGTCATCTATTGGCAGGGTGAAGTACTCGTCCCAAAAAGGGTCCAGTGTCTTTGGTACCGTACGACTTTTATAAAGCTGTTTTCCTCCCATTTTGAATTTTACGTATGGGTCACTGGTTCCTACGAGTAAAGAAATAAAATTATATAATCTTAATTACAGTGCGTCTTATATCTTAGTCTTATAACTGCATACTTCTCAGAATTGCAATGCTTCATTAGACTAATTATTAGATTATTAACTTAGTAATCCGTTTGATAATGCTATTATGCTACTACTAATTTGATAATGCTAATAATCAGTTTAAATACAACTACGATCCCACCTATGGTCAACCAAATATGCAAACAAGAACTCGCTAACGTTCACAAAACTGAGCACATGCTCACAAATTTCAATTCTTTAAATCTTACATGATATCTTATTTGTTGTCGCCATGTTATCTTAATTTTTTTTGTAAGTCTGCGTCTTGATATTATTACACTGACACATTTAGTGCCCAAGACTCATTGTGGACGATCTAACGCCCACAATGAGTCTTGGGAAGAATCACACTCAAATAATGCCGGTGATACATCTTACTCATTCACCGATGAACCCACTCACTCTCAACCATAATCTACTCGCTCACCAATAGCATGAGAAAATGATGCTTTCCCTCCCACCCCAGTTCATTGAATGATTCCTTCTCTTTTCCCACCAAGAACTGAAAAATGTCTCCGATATTATATATAACCCTCTAACAACTTTTTCGGGTAGCAAATGCGTTTTCGCCACATTTGCTACCCGTATATATGACCCTTGAATTCAATCGAATCTTTATCCACTCTCACCTCCAAATCCCTCGCTTCCTACACTTCTTGCAATATATTTGGAATGTATTTTCATTAATCTAATATACTGCAGTCCATTTCATTGTTCTGAAATGCAAAACTTAACACTTGTCAATAGACAAGTGTAAAGTTTTGAAAACGCATTCTTCTGCTCACTAGGAAAGTGTTTATAGGAAATTGATAATTATAAAATGTATTCCATTCATTTATAAGTCCGTTTCACTGTCCTAGGTGAACCTATGGGATCAAGTTTACTCAGTATACCTTTATCAATTACATCTCGGTATGGTTTCCTTAGCATATTCAGGCTATGAAAATCCTCTTGGAGTAATGTTATCAGTTATGAAAAATAACTTTTCAACTTAGCGTCAAATGCAAACAAAAATGGTCTCTAAACCAGATGCTAATATCAATGTATAAATTACACAACAATAGCCACAACATAAAATCCCGTGGAAGCTCACAACCTTCCCCATACACAACACGTTGATACCTTTTACTTAACCGCCTCCAATCCATGTTATCAATCTACTATCGATCTCTATCCCATGCAATTTAACTCATTTATCGTGCGGTCCTTTATCAAATGCCTTCGCAAAATCAAGAAATATTGCAGTGTAAAAAACTATAAAAGTGTAGCATAAATATATAAAAATTACTAAAGCAAGACCTTCTTTTAACAAATCCATGTTGACCATCCGAGAGATTCTCTCAAATTAATTGTATTCTAATCTTGGCCAATTTCTCCATGACCTTCACTATGGTTCCGAAAAAAACAAATTTGTGTTTATAGTGGTACCACATTAGCCTCTTTTTTTTTCACTCCTCCGGGACCTTTTCTGTTGCAAGACTTTAATTAAACAACCAATTCACAAGTACATTTAACTCCTTAGCATATCCACTTGAAATGTGTGGCGACACCCTTTAATGTAATCCTATCCTTTATTCACATCAAGGTTACTCATCATTAAGTACTTCCTGCATTCATCTATGTTCGTGGTATTATCGTCTTCCGTCGATATCAATCCGATATGAAACTGCTTTCTATTCCAGAAAAACAGAATTATATATAGAAATAGTTTCCTAACTTAGTAGGTATCTGAATACGGATGAATACAATCGGATTCCAAAAATTGAGAACTACGAACGTTGAAACAGGATGAAGATCAATTGGACGCATGAGGAAGAAATGGAAGGAAATTAATGTCACCTTACCAAGTTACTTGACAAATATATTGTGCAGCAGGCATTGTGGGTGAAGTTACTGTAAATGAATTGCGAAAATTTATTGGTCTTGAAAGTGCCATTTGAAAGAAAAATTTGTCGTGATTTTTGCAGCAAAAAATACATTCAAACATCCACTATATGAGTAAATTTAGTTTCAATGATATTCAATGATAAAAGATGTGGAACTGTATTTCAGTTATTTATAATTCATTCAAATTAGAAGGGAAAAAATCTCCCATCATGAACAGATATGGCGAAAATCTTAATTCCACTCAACGATGCAAATGGAAAACTAAAAGTATAAAAACACTAAGGAAAATTTTACGCCTTCTATTTAAATAAAACTGAAAGTTTGATTGTTAAAAGTATAAAAACAGACATCATGAAAGCCTATTTACTGGCCAAATAACTGTTTATTAATAATTCTATTTCCTCAGTCCGCCTCCACAAGTTTTCTGATTTCCTTTACCTTCATTAGTGTTTCAGATGCAGGTAATGTTCCTGTTACCTCCAATATTAGGAGTTATTACAGTTCAAACATCATTTCACAACCATAATTAAGTTTGTGAGGTCCCGCACAAGAGATGATTTCAATTAGATAGGAAAACGTCCAGAGAAGATGATTTAGCATTCATAATTAATGACTGTGCATTAAAAATGAGGTCACCTATAATCAACCAATTTTGAAAAAAAAAATACAATTTTGTGAAAATTAAGCATTCTGAGCAACATTGACAACCATTATCCAGTTTCAATTTGGTACACACTTCCATATTATTCTGTAAAACATCATTGATGTCAAAGAGCATTAACTTTTTTCCGAAAACCAGATAAGATTTCCCAGCAAATCTGGTATAATTCATATATTTGACCCAATTTAAAAAAAAGAAATCCAGTCCTTAAGCAAGATGACCGTATGCTTTCCAAAAAAATCCATACAACTGTTTAACGTATTTCATGATGTACTCTCCTAACCTAATGAATTATCTAAGACTGATGCGATTTCATTTGTCCATATAACGCAAACGTTAAACAAAATGACACCTCCATTAGATAAGAATGAAAACTATACAACATGCGCGATTCACTAGTCATCGCATGAAGGTACTCAATTTCTAGGAATTGATCAAATGCCACTAGCCGTCCATTTCCCGAGATCATTGAAGATAATATCCGCTTCGCCTTCTATTAAAATTAGCTTCTCGACAGAATGGGAAGAGTTTGATGCAGATACGTGTCGAGCTTTACAAGAACGTTGTTTTTTCTTGTAAGTTTTTGAAGTAGTGTTAAGTATCTGTCTTTACCTGTCATATCAAAAACAGCGATCTTAGTATAACAATAAAAAATATTCTATTTGAAAAACTCATCTTACTGGATGCATGGATTTTTATTAGGAGAGCGGAAACGCTATCCACTAAACCCAAACGAACAGATCAGTTTAAACAGAAAACTCAAAACACCCACAAATTACTTTGTAGAATGAAACGTTAAGTTTTGAAAAGGAATGCTGCTTTAAGTGAATTGGGTGTTCTCATTCTTGAATTATGAATGGGAAAGTAAGAAGATCGGCAGTTGGAAATTACTATCATGCAGCGGATATGACAGATACCTCAATTTAACAAATCTTGTTTGAAAATGGACAAGGAGGAAATATGCGAAGTTTGTCGACATGGTTGGTTGCGCCGGTAACGTGTCCACTCTCCTAAGGGCCATGGTTCTCAGTGACACTAATATGGATGCCTGTGAATGTTTTCAGAAGGTATATGATTTTCGTCGTCTGGAGTGATACCTCTTTGCTTACTGAAATCAGGGAGTAGCTTGAAAACGTTCCTTTTAATTTGATTATCTAACCATTAACAAGCTCGCAGTATTAATATATACTAGTTTAAGATATTTCTTGGATGGGCGTATATATTTTCGAAGAGTTAACAGTAAAAGCTACGTTATCCAGCAGCATTAAGGTCTGTTTTAAGAATTAAAGGTCATTATATTACCAATGTAAGAATCAGGAACAAAGAGTCGGAAGTAGATGAGGTTCCGTGTGTTGCTAAAAGCCTAAATTCAAACACTTAACTACGGTGCCAGTAAGAAATCGAAGAAAATAACAAATCTGAGTTGCAGTGGTTTGATTTGTTGGAGAGGAAAGGGTCTGAAATGATACCAACATAATACAAAATTACCGGTTTTGAAAAAAGTCATAATAGTATTGTTTATCCGCAGTTCCACTGCATTCTATACACTAGTGAAATATGCGGAAACGCAAACCTATTATTTAGCGTGTAATACCCGTTACTCTACGATTACAAATACAATTTTTTGCTTTCTACTTCTATCCAAAAACAAGAAAAGAAAAATCGAAGCAATATAGTATCTCCAGTTTATTCACACTTCTAGTCATTGCCATAAGATCAAAATAAATACCAAAAACACATACAATAGAATAATCAGAGAAGCTCAATTCAATATGAAAGCCAGGAAAGCTGAAGCTCAGCTTTATGAGGAATGAGTAAAGATTAACTGTGACATCAAGAAAATTGACATACTTTGGGATAAACACCTATACTTTCTTATTATATTTGTATAACGTATATTGAGTCACTGAGTATAATTCTTGATTAGCATTTCAGTTTATGAGGAACACAACTGATCGCTAAACTAGTTTATCCTTTGAGAAGTAAAAATGCACTGGTTTCATATTCAGTATTGCAAATTGTAAGTAGATTATGACAAAATGCAGTTTGGTTTATCTACCGCAGTGAATGAAAATTAAAATTCAATTAAAATTACTCCTCCCGTAAGTGTAAAAGATAAAGGCCATTATATAGCTTAAGATAATGTGAATAATATAGATTAATAACTGCACATACTAAGTGCGATAGTGAATGATACGAGGCTTGCGTTCGAAATCTTTTCGTTAAGCTGACTGCCACTTTTGCAGTTACCTTGAATGAAGTAAAATACTCGACGCTAGACTTTACTTCTTTGATCAGTTTTTTTTATCCCATTTAAGATATTTATCTAAATAAAAACTAAATAAAAACGAAGTCTTTCAAACTATTTATTAATGAATTACATTTAATTTCAGGATGCTTCAACTAAATGTGCTTGTCCTAACACTTAATATTCGTATAATAGACATTTCTTAGATGAACTAAAAACAAACTTACCACAAGAATCTCTAGCTATTAAGTCCTTTCCATGTTTCAAATGAACTTCGAGGTGAAAGAATGCATATTGACGTAGGGCTCCTTCTCTTTCTCTTGCCAAGGCACTTTCCTATAGATACAATAGGAACTTAAACCGAAATTGGTTTTCAAGAGGTTTTATAATACCAGTAATAGAAAATAAATACTTAAGATTTTTTTTACAAAAAAACTGAAAATCTTTAGTCAAGAACGAAATAAAATAGTTCAAAATAAAATATTTCAACTACAAGATGTGTTATAATTTGATGATAATGATCATTTGAATTCTACCTGTAACGTTTGAACTTATACTTGACAAAAACCCCGTAATTCTGAGTAAGCTTTGCACCTGTAAAGGCTGCTCGACTGCATTGATAGTTTTACACGCATCACGCGGATCTACGATGGAAAAACTTTTAGTAGAAAAATTCATTTTTGATTGTACTGGAAATTCTGAACAGTCAACACTGGTTTGTCATCTAAATTATAGAATAGTCCTGTTTTTTTCGTTTGGTGAAAAATTTCAATGAAAAGTGGCAATTCGAAAAGACGCTACCTATATTCAATTGTAATATGGGGATTTGCCCTCCAGTAACTTACTTTAGTAGGTATAGTATATTCACAGGGATTTTATTTACAAGTACAGGGAAGCCATATAAATCATGATTTTGATATAAAAATAAAGCAGTTTAAATGCGAGTATAATTCAACATTTGATAGTTCACAGCTGCTTAGGAGTGGGTTCATTAATACAGCTGCCTGGTTGAATGGTTTTCTTCACTTTATAGAAGTGTTTTTCCAACATTTTACTGCGACACAAAAATATTTGATCACGATATGAATGATTCAATGCTCAAAAACCAAATAACAGCTGACTTTGATATCCGTTTATGCAAAGTGGATAGCACATATCGGAGATTCACTAACAGATTACCAGATCTCCACTATACTTCTGTCATGCACTAGGAAAACTCTGGCAAGAAAGAACAAGATAATGTGGAGGGAAAGGGGGGGGGTTCTGAAGAAGAAAAAATGGCCGAAGCTTGTCATCTACTGCTGAATTTAAATTTCGCTTCGCTCTCTTTCATTACGTTAGGATGAAAAATTCTTCAGCCGATTGTTTATTTACATTATTCGGTTTGACACTATCGCTCCTGCTTAGTTCTGAACTTAAGATTTTATCTCCAGATTATATAACTCAGAAATGATACTAATAAACGATTATATAGCTTACATCACCAATACATAGTACAAGAATAATGAAATTTAATTTTGAAGAACAGAAATTTTTTAGCGGCTCTTATATTAAAGGAATAGACAAGTAAAAAAAAAACATGCTAAAATATTTCTTTTAGTTTAATGACCAACGGAGAAAAGTCATGATTAATTGCGTGTCATTTGCTAACATCAATATTTCTACAGATATACCATACAATTTCGTTACTTTCCGTGGTAAGGTATTATAAATATGGATCTGTGTGAATGAGTATACACAGTGACAAACTAACAATGGAATCCCTCACGATCCATTGGTATTTATTATATACCACCTTGACGATGGCGTGTTTTGGCCTTTATGGTCCCCCCCCCCATTCCTATCGAGTTCACCCTAGAGCGAACTTGATAACGAAATTCATATAGATGAATTTTTCCTCGCGTAATAGAACATTGAAAAATTGTCTATATTGAAAAACATTTTAGCGAGTAATAATAGCAAGCCTGCAATTGGTCCGTGGTTTTTAGGATATTTGTATACACTTAAAAATCGTAAATGACCATACTTTCAAGAAGTCAAGCCTCCTCACAGGATACTAGTTGGTTGTGGAATTAAGGTGCCGAAGAAACTATGGCCACTGTATTATGTTAATAGCGAGAGTTTGCCTGTTCTGTAGGAAAAAACTCTTACTCACCTAAGGATGAAAATAAAGTAGAACGTTAAGTTAAAGGGGAGATGGTAAATCCCGTTTTATTTTATTGCCGGGTACGAAACTCGGATCGAAAGCCATCGAATCCATAGAGTTTCATGCCGAAAAAACTATCGGCGAGCCGAGCCCAAGTGATCACTTGGGTAGTACAACACCAGGGCAACTCCAAGCAAAGGTGGAGCAGGCTCCGTCACTAACCTTAATATTCTCTCATAATGTAAAACACAGCTCCTAAGAGATGTATATATACTGTTTTACATTATGAGAAGAGGTCACTACCGAGACCGGTTTCAATCTTTTTTGAGGTCTCATCTGTGAGTAGGTAGACCTCAAAAAAGATTGAAACCGGTCAAAAGGATCATCGATACTGACTGAGCTGTATTAGTCAAAACTACTTTCTTCACCTAAGCTCAAGCTTTCCATACCCGACACATAGAGATACTTGACAATGAAGCCCAACGATCAAAAATATCACCACTATGCAAAACAAACCCAATGTATTTAGCGAGTTCTTCCTCCTTATATTTCGATCATATTACCCTTTTCTTCCGATCTATTCGATTCTGCGGATCACTTTGGTCAATCTTCATAACTTGCTCTTAAACCGTGATATGAAAACCTTCGTTACCTGATTCACATCTACTGCTGTGTACATAGATGTTCTCCTGAGATCTGTGCCTATAAGAACATACGTAATCTGATCAATGCTTTATACAGTGAAATAATTAGCGATTTCTCTCTCAATGTTCTTTAGTTCAGGAGTTACATGTCAGAAAAAATAACTCACAAGAGCATCAAAGATTTGTTGAACGCTTTCCTTGGCTCTTTTAATACAGCGAGCAGAGTTTAAGTATGAATCTTATAGAGTAACGTTGTCTATGCAAAACGTTTTCAACGTAATTGAATTGCGCTGTTGAAAAGAAGGCACATCACTAAGACGTCACACGCAAAGCATTTTAAGTTACTATGCTAAGGCCCATTCGCTTCACTGTTAATTAGTAATTAACACAATTCTGCGTGGGAACACTTAAGTTCGATTCATAGATCGAACTCTGCTTATCAAACCTATCCTATTTATAGCTTCCTACTTGGCTGTCACTAACCTAACGAGACAGCCAAGGTCGAAGGATAATATAACATTGTTAATTAGTGCAGTACACTAATGAATATACAGTATATCATTAGTATTCGAACGAATGAATGTAACTGCATTAATTTCAAATTTAATACACAAAATATGCAAATTTTAAACATGAATATCGGTACTTGGTGGTAATGAAGTAATTTGCGAGTGGTTCACATCTGGACTTAATGTCAGCAGAATTATATGCGATATATCTAGTTATAAAACAAGCTCTTTCACACACAGTATAGTACAGTAAAGCAAATATAAAAAATTACGTGTGCATTAGCCATTGCAGAGCAGGATGTTGTAGCGCGAGTTGTGCAGCAGTTCGATTGTCCCGCCAATGTAGGATAACTTAGTTCGTATTTTGAAGAAGCAACTAATACTGAAACCAGTGTATTATGATTGTTAACTGCTTGTTTTCCTGCCGGTTTCATTCAAACCAGCCAGAAAATGAATGAATGAGATTATATTCCGTTCAGCTTATCTATTTTCCATCGTAATATCTGCGATGGAATACATGGAAGACAACCTAAACGGATGTGCATCACGGGAAAATGATCGCTTGATGTTATATTTTACTTCCTATTTAAAAAAGCGAGAAGGATGGTGAACAAGGTGTTAGGCCGATGGCAGTAAATGTTCGAGGAGACACTGTGGAAGAAGGTGTTATTTCCAGTGTTGGTGGGGGGATGGGAAAGAGGGATAAGCTATTGTTGTCAAGAATGCGTGCCCTAAAACTCTTACCCTGGTGTGTGTGTGTGCGCTCCCTTTTTCCACCGTACTGTTGCCTTTAAGTTCCCCATAAGAGTAGAGGGGTGATAACTGCCAAATGAAGATATTTCCTAGGATGACCTTTCTAAGGTCATCCTAGGAAATATCTTCATTAGGAGGTAGACAGATGGAGCCAACTCTGTAATAAGAGATTCTACTGCTTATGTTAGTATTAAGTGGAACTTATTGGAAAAGCGTATGGTTGCTAAAAGGATGACAATTCTTCGATGGGGCAGGTCTATCCTCTATAATGTCCTTACTGATAGAGGTATACAGTAATGTAGGATCCTGACCAGGTTTCAACACCGACAATTTCTGCAAGTGGACCTTAATGTCATTCATATTTTGGCAGTCAGTCATAATTAGAGACTGTGGAGATTGGAGACGATGGAGAGTTGGGACATGCGTGTTTTTGACACTTCATGCTGTCTTCTCAGCATAAGTGACTTTCCACTAGATGTGGTACATTCTTCTAGGCCTTGATCGTTTGAATCTCCATTTCATACTTCCATCTTTCGCATGCTCGGAAATACGCTGGATGTTCTCCCGTGTAATTACCGTATTTGGGTATGCCGAACTTTTAATCTTCATTCTCTTTACTACCATATCTGCAGATGGCAGAGTAACGACAGGCAGTCTGACCCCATGCCGTATTTCTGATATTTGAAGCGAATGGTTGGTGCAAAAGGTTCGGAATATCGAGATTAACACGGTAACCGAGATTCCGTGATTTCACCGATGTTGAGGGGGAATTAAATGAAAGGATGATATTCCTGACAGGTACTAGGATATCATACATACATAGGAAAAATCTTATGGCTGTTACTCTCTTTAATTCAGAGCAAATCTCTTCGTCAGGAACATCGAGGAGGTACCACTATTACTTTTCGAGAAGTTGAGTTTTGTGGGAAATTAAGATGATCGGTATTCTCATTGATATCGCATGAAGGAGTTACTCCCATTGTTTCTGAGAGGATGTCTCAATGAGATCATCAGATTTTGGGTATCCTTCCAAACTTTTCTAGAAGGCAACAACATTTTTCGGATATTCACCTGTTGCAAGTATAGCAAGGATGGAAACTGATGTTTTCTGTTGATGTTATGGTTTCTGTACAACATGGTTGGATCTTGCTAAAGGTCGCTAATAGACTTCAAGTTGGAATACTGATTCTCAAATGAATGGAGAATTCAGCACCAGAGCTCCCACACCTATCATGGACACACACACAGATGCTCACTAACAGGCGGGCAACGACTGCACTCAACGAATTCCAGTAATAACCTAGACGCCATACAGCACAACAAGCCTTGGATCCTATAACGACTATGGAGAAAGACAAAGCAACAGAATTGACTCTTGCAGGCAAGCCTACTTGCCAATTGATTATGGTCGGGCCGTCAGCATCACCTGTCTTGCCGAAGCAAGAGCCAAAGTAGTGCAAGACTGCAAGGATTCCCCTCCTCCCTTCCAGTTTTTGATGTTCACTGAATGCACAGCGCAGAAAACACGACGACAGGGCATTGGATGCCAGAGATGGCGGTCTGAGAAAAATTTTACTCATCGTTCAGAAGAGATGAAGAATATGGGAATAAAAGAATAGACAAAGATGAAATACGACAAGAACTAGTACCCTCAACTGGGAGGTCCCCTTCCACTATGAACAGATCCTCAAATGGAGGGGAGGGAGATAGTGTTTGACAGAAGAAATTCAATCGTATTAATTGGAGGAAATGGTATGTTTATAACAATTACCAGTGAAAGCATTACGATATCTTCTTCCTCTGCGCGTTTATCCTGCTTCTAATGCAGGGTCCGCGTGTAACATCTGATACGACTTTGTTAGTGCAAACCCAACCGTACTGTCGCCGTGCCAGTCGCTGGGGGGGGGGGTATATTTTTTTGTACTGCAGCAGCGCGTGTTCCTCCCTCTAACTCCGTATGAGACCGGATAACTCACTTTTAGTTGACAGACCAGATAAAAGTTCCTGACGTCACTGACGAGAATCGAACCCAGGTCTTTCCGACCAAAGGGCTTAAATTTCTGTCTCCATAAATGCGACATTTAGAACGGAGATGTGTTCGTATTTAAGTCCCACCAAATATACAAATCTGTAAAGTAATATTCGCTGCATAGAAGAACAAAAAAGATCCTTCAAATGGTGCAACGAAAGATGCCATACTTAGATTCCGAAAAATTTCTCGAGACAAATAAATTGAGATTTTATATAAGAAGACCACTGGAAATTTCCGTACAAATCTACTTTTATATTGAATAGGCGACAACCCCAAGGTAGTCCCAATTTATGTTAGCCTGATTGAGTACCGTATTCTCTCCTTTCCTACCCGTGAAACGGAGGCTTGAAAAATTTTCATACTTTGGTCTCAGGGGAAGAGGAAACCGGATTATTTAATCATCCACATACCCACAATAATACAAATGTACCATAGTTATCAGCCTTTCTTGGATGGCATTCGATAAAGTATTAAAATGGTATTTAAAATCAAGTGTGACGTTTACAAGATGAGAGAAAATAGGATCTCAACGCAAACAATGCTCCCATTAAAACAGTGACAGTCTAAACTTATTCAGTATTGGATGTTATATCACTGCCCTTAATATAAAGCAGTATATACGTATTACAGTAGGATGTACTATAAAATGGAAGAAATGACTCTTGAAGCCTTCAATTCTCGACTACTAGCAGTAGTGGAGATGGGCAATTCAAGAAACTTTATCGCACAGGAAAAGCTTCGATTAATTTCTTTTCGAATATCCCTCCACCTATTTGTCTTTCAATGAATTTTCAGAGAATACGATTCATACCCGCGAAAAGTTTTTGTAAACCTATAGTGCATTAATTAGTATAGGTGGGCGCGGTCTGGTCTGGTCTGTTTTACGCTTACGAGTAAATATTGCATATATCGTGTTCTAGCAGGTCTGCTTTTTTTTTTTTTTTTGATGAAAAACCAGAGTTATGGAAAGGGAGAAAATCCTTCCACCTCACTATGAGCCCAACTAACTTGCCAATTACAAAACCCCTGTTTTTAATTTCTGTGTTTTTATTTATTTTTTTATATCGTCCAGAAACTCTGCTCTCGAGACCAAACATAGAACTTTTTCTAGTCACTTCAAGTCTAGTCTCTAATAAGCAAGATGGCGGTCTTACCGAGAGCGATAAAATTAATTCTTGCTTAAGAACAAAGATTCATGACTGGATTCGAACCCGCAGCGTGTTTGGTTGGAGAGCAGATGCGCTAACTACTCGGCTAACCAAGCTGGCAAATTTAATACACCATAGAACGACAAATGGTGACGATGTTTCGTGGCGAAGTTCGACTCTACTTATGAGGAAATGATCTGAAATTATTAAATAAGATCATATTCAAAGTGTTATACTTTGAATACAATCTTATTTCAGATAGTTGATGAAACTGATTAACTATGGAAATTTGTACGAAAACGTAATTTATGCATTCCCCAAAAGTTTAGTTCTATCAGCTTTCTTTTTTCCTTTACTGTAAATCCCACCCCATCAACAGTTGCGAAATTATAGCACATTTAGCAAGCACAGGTAGGTTATGTTAGGCAATCCAGTTTCACCGACATACAGAACCAAAAATGGTAGTCTTTTTCTCAACTTAAGGCCTCCATGAAACAGGATCGTTGCCTAACGCCAGCCAACAAAAATCTATAAGAAGGCTGAAAAAGAAACAGTTTCTATCCGTCCTTTTAATTTACCATTAGCACGTTATAAAATTTAGTGTGAAAGATGGCCTTCAACCCAATTTCCTCTCGTCGGAAAAGTATTTTCGAAATATCATTTACTTCCAGCAGCCACGAAAAATAAATTAATGAAGAAGCAAAAACTTGCCCACATTGTTATCAAATTCCTAATATGTATCAGGAGGAACATAGGATACTACGATAGTACATGAAAAGTTTGCATCTAAACTTCTATCGACAGTTTCTCCAAATTAGTCCATCTGTCAGGCCTAGGTAATATTGTCAAGATCATATATTTGTTTTCTTGGCATCAAATGCCTGTTTTGCTAACCTTTCCTTTCTCCATTTTTGAGAGAATACCATCCGAAATTATCTCTGCTCACGCACATTCCTAAATGCTAACAGTGTCAATTTACTGCCTAATATATCTTTATTTTTAATATGATTCTACCAGTGATGGCATTTAGTTATTCTGCTAATTTTTCTCCGAACTCTCATTGTCGTTTTCATCAACTTATTTCTAACCGAAATCTTCGATCCATAAGTTATTTGAAAGCTCTTGTATACATCTACTTCAGCATTCTGATTTATTTCTCTATTCCATTGACTCTGTACTACACTAGTCTGTATCCATATTTAATTTGCCATCTTAATTAAAATCGTGCCAGCAGAGCCGAAATGAAACCTGTTGGCTCTTTATATTTAAGTAACTTAATGGGTGCACCTTTTGGACAACTCGTATAGCAGAGTATATAATTTCTTTTCGCTATACCCTTTGGTATTAATTTGGTCTAGCTACTCATTGATGAAGCCTCAAAAAAGGCTGAAACCGGTCTGGGTAGTGACCTCCCACCATAATGTAATAACAGCATACATTTTCCAGGAAATGTGTTTTACATTATGGAAAATATCAAGAATAGCGATCAGAACTTGACCCACCTTTGCAACGAGTTGCCCGTGTTTGTACTACGTTCTAGGACAACTCGCATTAGCTCACGCTGGTATTCGCCGATACTTTTATAGTTCTTTATACTATATTCGGCATGAAACTCCGATTCCAATCGTCGAGTTTCTTATTCGGTTTTAAAACAATGTGGGATCTAATATCCCCTTAATTTAAATAATAGCCGAAATGTTTTACTTGTTCTATAAGTTCTCCATTCAAGATCCAGCTTTTTAATGCTTCTACTATTTTCATTGTTTGCATTTTTATTGCAGCTAGGCTTGGAGAAAAGAACTTGATGGGCCCTCTGAAGTAAAAAAAAAAAATTGTTTTTATACTAAATTAAGTAATTTATAAAGAATTGAACTTCTAAGTTTGGATGCATTCAGTAAAGTTCGCAAATCACTTGTGAAAGGACAAACGCTTCACCGAGTGCATCTGATCTTAAGTTCACTTCTTTATGAATTACTTAATCAAGTTTTTGTTTTGTAAAAAAATACCGTTTTCATAACTGAAATTAACAACTAGAAACTTCTACAAAAATTACAATCGTTTTGCCAGTCGGTTATAATTACAATTTACAATCGGTTATAATTCCGCTCTGGGCAGGCGTAATTTCATGAAACGTCATTTAAAACTAACAAGGATTTGTTGAGGGATCTTAATTTAAAGATGGATCAATTTTGGTGGCAAAATGAACATCAAATTATGTTACGAAGGACAATAAATGATGTTTTGTTTCGGTGTGTGTGTGGGGGGGATTAAAAGAACAATCATACTACTGAAAGTTTTTGTTTTGTGAAGTGAATTACGTGAAGTGAACTTTACGTGAAGTTATTCTAAAAAGAGATCTAATCTCAGTTTAGAATAACTTCACGTAACTATTGAATATATCTGAAATGGCAGACTTTCCTCTTACGTTATCCCCCCCCCCCGCAAAAAAGCAATAAATGTATTGAATTTGGGACAGAAGATGAGAAACTGTCCAGTTCAGAAATAAACTGAAAAATACTAACTTATTAAAAACTGAAGTACTGGACTACTACTCCATGAAAAATTACATTTATCGAATTGTTTGATATTTGAGATTTAAATAAAACACCGTTAACAATCATTTTTTGCTTTCCTGAAAGTGAAGAATGTCTCCGGGTTTCCGTACAGTAGTGATGCAGACAGTAGGGTACCCGGCATATGGGATGCGACTGAAGCAATTAAGGTCCTTGTAGCGGTGACCCCAATTTAATAGGGCTCCTGCAGCCAATGTAATAACCTAGTTGCAGCAAGGAAATTACGAGAAGCTGAGTGGAAAGAAACACTTCCGGAGAAAAGTTACAAATAAAGTTGTTAGACATGAAAGGTAGATTTAATTTAGAATTCGCAATTTAAGTTAATATTTCAATGTATGATTTTCTCTCAAATAGGAAAAAAAAACTCACTAAGAAAATAAATTTATTTATTCAGAATTCACGGACGTGAATTCTGAATTTTATAAGTTGTTTTATTATTCTGTAAAATTTTCTACACACTTATTTCAAACTTATTCCTAAGAAGGAATAAGTTTGAAATATTCTTTTAAAATGTTTTCCGAAATTTATTAAGCACGTTTTACATCTCTCCAAGCTATTTCATCAACAGACATGAATAAAAATAATCAAACCCTGAAACGCTGGAAAAAAAAAAGAATGTAACACCACATAAGGAAAGGCAAGGTGCCTTCCAAATTAAGATTAACCGTGTGTTAATGATATGAACATATCAATTATGATCGTGGCAGACTGATGAACGAAATAGACAAGGCGAGGAAAATTTTCATTCACTAAATCTGACGTCCAATAGTGGAACTGCTGAACCATACATTATTTGGGACATCGGTGTTTTGCCAGCAGATAATGCTTATGTGCCGCGTGATTAATCACAGCTGAAAATGAAGGTGTTTAATAACTTATTAACAATGGGTCAACTAGACCGTGAGACTCCCGATTTCACAAACATTAATTAAAGAGTTTATGAATTCTAGTTAAAAAGAATCTGAGAAATAGAATTTAAAACAAGTTTACACACTTCCAACATGCATACAAATAAGTTGATCTGAAAATGAACATGTGAGTGACAGAGCTAATCATAGCTTGCAAATGATTATTACATTCACTCATTTAAATTTTCTGCAGACTTTCAAACTTCTTACACTCCCATGAAGATAATATAGTGGATTTGTTTAAAACAGAAACCATCATTCCTTCACTTCAGGTTGTGGTACTCAAACCGTATTTGTGCAAGTGTTCAATGTGAGAGGAAGAAGAGAATTTAATGAGCAGCTGGATGAATATATAAAGTCAGTGTTGCGTATCTCACCATGGGAATGAATACTTGTCAATGTTATTAGAGGAAAAAATGATTCCCCTAATAACATGATTCCAACCTTTCGTGGATGGAGTTGGCTTAAAAAAAGTTCGCTTCCACTTTGTGGATCGTATATCATCCAAAACAAGCTGGAACAAAGGATAACTACTGCTATATGACTTGATTCCCGAATGATTCCCTATGTGTTTCACTGTGAATCCGATTTTTATAGATGGCGAAAATGCCGCCATGCTGTAAAAGAGAATACTTCTCTAATCCTTCGGGAAAAGTTAAGACAACACGTTTGCTGCAAATGTTTTCTTTGATGTGAAACTTAACACACGAAAATACACTGATTCTATTTGTAAAGAAAGGGAAAGCTTTGTTATGGGTTTAAGCAATCGGGAGAATTCTCTGGTGAGACTTTCCTTCTGTTATAGGTAAAGCATAGAATTAATGTTTGCAGCTATTGCCAAAATCCAGTGTTCAGTCACTTTTGTGTGGGAAGAAAGAAAATTGAGATCTTTCACTAGTTTGGAAGAGACCATCGCGTTTATTGAGGATATCCCAAAAACATTAAAATTTCCACTTTAAAATCATTACTATCGATAGCGCGTCGCGGAAAAAAATGGAAATTGATTCCCTTCACTCTAGTGGCGTTGGAAGATTTGTCATATCCTTACTTAGCCAAATAGGAAGTATCGCTAGCAGTATCTAGCGATACTTCCTATGTAGTAAACTAGCAGTATCTACAAAAAAAAGTGGGAAATCCGCAACTGAAAATCTTGATAATGCACTTGCACACAGCAGATTTTGAACTTAAATTATCCCATTAATATCGTATTCAACGAATATGGCCATCTTGGGACGTTTCCATATCCCTCAAAGAAAAGGTGATATGAGAGCCTAACTTGATATACACAATACAAGTAACAGCGAGATTTATTAAGAACTTGTTTCTAATAGCAGCACAACAGTTAGAACAAGGGAGTCCATGCAAGAAAATCCCATTGAGAAGGAGACTAACACTTCAACTAAACGTTTGTTTAAAACCACTATTCCGATCATTTGCTTCCGGAATTATAAACATTTCCATCTTTATGACGAGCCGCCACTGTATAGATGATTAACCAAAGAAACATGCTTGCATTTCGCAAAGAGGCACTTACTATGCATGAAGCACAAGGCCATTACACGAAAACGAAATCACCACATCATTCCATTACTTCGGCGAGGGGGGGGGGAGGTCTCTGTACATGTTAGGCATATATGATTTAAGTATCCCACTTTTCTTCCACTCCCCGAAGTGAACGTACCACTGAGTGGCACATTATAAAACAAAATAAAGGTAAAACTTCTCGAGTAGGTGTCAGGGCAAAGCTACGTGAAACAAGCTACCATGAAATTTTATTCCACTAAAATTTTAATCCTACTCAAGCCAAAGTAATACCACTCTCAAAACAAAGAACCAAAAGCTGACTTAAAAGAAAGCTACCAATGATGCCACCATCTCCTAAGTAAACTAAAACCAGTAAAAATATCAGTGAATATGCTTCCCCCCCCCACTAATTTTATGTCCGAAATCTATTATCGTTTATACAAGTGAGAAAAATGAATGGGAAATAACCTTCTGGTTAGATAAGAATGCAGGGAATTTCACAACAGAGCAGCTGCCTGAATTCTGTTCACTCCCATCAGAAAAATTCCGAAAAGGAGAAAAACAAAAACAATATTGTTTTTAAATCCAATTTTATTGGGCACGGATGAACCACAAGCTTATTCAATTGCTAAGAAAATTAATGCTTCTTTCTAAAGCAAAGCTCTGTGCTAAACTGCTGCAAACCCAAGAAGTTATTAAATGCTATGCACGTATTACACTGTAAACGTAGCCAGCACATTATTGCTGTTTTCGCATTAACTGGAGAAGGATTTAGAAAAATAACATTTTGCCCAAAAGGAGAATTATTTAAAAACATGCAAGATGTTCATGCAAGTCTAGTAGAAGGAGACAGCAGACGAACAACTTTTAAGCGCGATTAAAATTCGTCTGTTGTTAACAAAATCTGGATTTTTTTTCAATTCACTACCAGATTACTTGAGAATTACGAACTTTTTTTTTTGTAAAAGACAACACTTTCGAATAGGTTCTTGCTATCCTATTTAAGATGTTTCGTTACAGAAAATTAATACAAGAGGTTGGATATGCAATAAAAATTTATTATATTCACCGCTAAAACAAAAAATCGAATGGGTCATGACAAGATCAACTACAAATTGAGATTAATTCGGAAATTATGTTATACAACAAGAAAATAATCTCTAAGGACCTAGAGAAATCATCGTCGATTTATCTCGGTAATCATGGAAAGATGTAATATATACCATTATACAACTGGTGGATATTTAATTACGATTTACGACATAATTGACAGTATGCACAAAAAATATTTAAAACGATAAAATTATTTACTAATAAACCATTTCATATAGCTACACCAACATTAAAGGCTTGACAGACTCGATCCTTGAAAAACATAAGAAATTATTTTGTAGTCTTCTAAATTGCTGGAAGACTTTTTGGAAAAAAATTCAAAACAAAGCCGACAATCAATCAATATAAAATGAAAATATTATACAGAAAGGGAAAGAGCCTAACATGTATAAAGGAGTAAACATAAAAATAAATATACGAATATAAACCAATTAAACATTAATATTTTCAGATGAACGAATACAATAATGTATAATAAAGAGTAGGAACAAAAAAAAAACTAAAAACATGACAAGGCAAATCACTTTAAATTTATAAGCCTTGAATACAATTTTTATATATCATTCCCATATATATGTGAAGCCGCCAAGCCTATAAAGCAACTCAATGCCAGTTGAGAGTTGGGGTGGGGTCAAGAGAATCTCTTGACATTCTTTTTGAATAGCTGCAGATTGTAGTCCCTGTGGAATAACTTACATGAGGAAGGCGCTTCCACAGAACCGGGGCAGATAGAATGATAGAGATGAGGATCTTCCTCAATTTAACTGCAAAAGAACGGTAAGCAGCTGCTACTATTGCAACTGTAGGTTTAGCAGAAATGTGCAGCATGGTGGACGCCAGTCATGGAAATATCTACAGAATAGACAAATGACCACCTGAGATGGCTAGAGAGAAAAAGATAGGGAGGATTATCAATTAGCTGAACTTCTCTATGAACAGCATTAAGTCTTAGGGAGATCTTAGGTGCATCACTGGAATGTGAGAGCAGCATTCCAAAAACGGAAGGATTTATGATTCGCACAGCGTCAACAGCTGGGTAGATGAAATTTAATATCTTGAACGAAAGATGCCAAAAAGATAAAGGATATAGTTATGCCAATAAAGATTGATTGTGAAACGAGGTCTAGTCTTGATTGTTGTTCAAGTTGAGCATCATGAAAGGTGGACAAGATCCTTTTTACGAGAAAATGACAAACTTGTGTTTGGAAGCGTTTAAGATGACCGGGCCGCCATAACTGATCCTGAAACCCAAGATGTGTAATGATGGCATTCAAGTCCTGTTACTCACGTAAGGTACAAAATTAGTTTACCATTACAAAAACTGAAAAGTGGGGGAAGACTGAACGAGAGAAGGTCATTTATGTATATGAGAAGATGGTGGATGAAATAAGAGCAGTGAGTAACACTTGCTCTAAGAGGAACACCCTCTAATAGGAACATTCATAAAATAATGAATGCTAAACCTCTTTAAATTCCTTGAAATTTGAAGTGCAACAGCACCTCTCTTCACTTCCCAAATGTATGCGTTCAAAGGCAAGCGATAGGCGGTCTTATCGCCTGCCTTTGGTAGGGGACCGTGATGATTACCCCCCCCCTCTTCTCCTCCATTACTACTTTTGACAACACCAATATGAGGGAGTGACAATTCGGCCAGACGTGTCTCATTTGTTTGAAGCTGGCTGCACTTAGGCCTCCCCTTATTTGCCGCTGAGACTGGCTGAGTATATATAGGGAGAGATTAAGGACAAGGGCCTTAGTTCAGAGACATCTCTTGAGCGCTTCTGGGGGGACACAATTAAGACCAGAATCCCACTAGCATCATTTGTTCAAGATTCTTCTGATGACTTGCAGCGAAAGACCACAGGACACCCTTTATTCATAAATCTTAACTAATCTAGAAATGTTTTGAAATAAACATTTCTAAATTAAAGGAAAGGTTACCATCAGTTGAATAACAAGGTTTTTTTTTTAATCATGAATGCTGCCATTTTTACACAATCAACTTTATTAGGTTATATTGATATACTAGGTTATACAAGCAAACCAAGATGAGATTCAATTAAAAAAAAAAGAGGGGGGGGGTACAATGAGGCATTGAAAACTAGATTAAAAGACAATGTGAAAGTATGTAAGCTAAGGACCAAATTTCTCATTTACCAATAAGAATGTTCAAGTCAAGTATCATGTAGAAACTAATAAAAAATTTGGAAATAGTTGTGTCAAAAAAATCATGGGCACCTCTTTAAAAAATGAGGTGCAGAAAAAAAGAGCTGCGTAAATACTTGTTGGGAACCTACGCAAATACTTTTGACAACTGCTGAAAAACTCACAATCACTATTATCTCAGCAACTCATGAAAAATGGTTAAATTTTAATACACGATCACCGTTTCATAAACCATTACAGAGAAAGGGCTCATCAAATCAGAAATCCTTCAGATTACCTTTGCTTTATGAGAGAAAAGAAAAGCCAATGGCGCTGCAATGCAATATATGATAGTTGAGAGGAAGCAAAAGCTAGTGACTGAAAACGGCACAGGCAACATATCATTTCCCCTTCCAAATGCTTCTAATTCAGGAATTATTCTTTCAGCCACATTAATGTAAAAAAAAAAATGGCCTACCGATCATTCGCAACTTGACTCTGATATTAAAAAACGATGCACGTGTGTTTGTATCATTGTAGGACATCAATAATGATGGTAATTTATGTATATTACTAAAATCAGCTTATTTATTAACTGACTAGAAAAATGCGTTTTCCTGGAAAAGAATAACTGGGTTCAAATCCCGTGAGATTTGAAGCTATTTTCAGATAAGAAAAGTCAGTTGATCTGAGGGTAGTAATCTGAGATCATATAATTCCATCTCCCCTGTTACAATGCCACCACAAGTTGATACTCATAGCTAAATAACGTCATCCCCTTGGGAAAAAACCTTCAATAAGGTGATTCCACTACTCCGCGAAAATAATTCGCTGAACATGAAATTCTTGTAGAAAACCGCCTAGATTTGAACGTGCAAATTCCCTGATTTACAAAAAGTTTTTTTTTTTTTTTTGTAGTTGTGAGGAAAAACCAAAGTATGAAATTAGAAAGGACTAAACAGTTTAGAAAATCATGCTTAAAAAAAAAAAAAAAAGTGCTCGCTAAGTATAAAGAATAAGTATGAATAGCGGATTAGCTTCCCAATGAGGCTATCGTAGATCAACCCGATAAAATAAAATGGCAAATGATTATTGCATAAATCTACTATTACTACCTTGGGAGCAACTTTTTCTTTCGAAAAGGATCTACTTTAAAACAAATGATGCAATTTTCAGATAACTATATGACAAACATACCGAGTAGGATAACTTACATGCAGTGGTGTAGCTAAAGCTTTTGCTGCCCGGGGCGATCCCTGAGTTTGCTGCCCCCTCTCAGTACACGCCAAAAATACTACAAAAAGTCAAAACGTTGTTTTTTAAGTAAAACTTTAATTTCGACATTATAAAATGTTATTTTTCTTGCTTTTCTGTTAGCAAAATCGTCGATGACATTGTCGAAGTCTATTTCATAGTAATCTAGGTAATTCGTAATCAATTTTATTTAGAAAAACTCCTCTTACAACTAGTAACACTTACAGCAATTATGAGGAAAATTCGCTGTGGTATTACAATAGTTGGAACTGAGTTCTCGAGACTTTATTTTAGAATTAACTGCAAAAGTTCAAAAATGTTCAAAGTGCCGCCCCCCCCCTCTAGCTACGCTTCTGCTTACATGCTTATCGTTAAAATAGAAACATGCGTCCATAAGAACACCATTTCCTGATACAGTGATGCCTCGCAATTCGACAGTTGAATTTTGCGGGCCGGCGCATGCGCGTGCATGGAATTGTGCGATGTCATTTCTCGTTGGGCTACATTGGTGTTTGCTCGTGTTGTTTGTGCAAATTTTCAATTCTGCATTTTTCAGAAAGTAAAAATTTTGTGCATCCGCAGTTATTTTTTTGAGTGAAGTTTAAGAATGGGCCCAAAGAGAAGCGAACAGAGGAATAATTCAGGAAAGAAACACACTTGGTTGAGCATAGAGAAGAAAGAAATTGTAGATAAAGTGCAGAAAGGTAGAGCAATTAGAGATGTAGCTCAGGAATATGGCGTTCCTAGGTCAACTGTGGCAACTTTTTGGCAACAGAGAGAGAGAGAAGATTACGAGTGCTAGGGTGTCTGCTGGTGCAGTGAAGATTTCTGACAAGAACAGATCTTCAATCAATGAAGGGATGGAAAAGATGCTTATCACCTGGATTAGAGAAAGACAGATGAAGAGATACAGTAACTCAGGCAATTATCCATGAGAAGGCTAGGTTAAAATTTGAAGAATTGCAGAAGAAAACTCCAAGAACTGAACTTTGAAAAGTCCAGTTCTTGCCTCCAAACATGACGTCACTGATCCAACCCACGGATCAAGAAGTGATTGCGTGTTTTAAAAAAACTTTACACTAAGGCTCTTACGGCTTTTCAGAGTGGCTCACTCTTTTGACAAGACACTGAAGGACTTCTGTAAGACCGAGTTCAACATTCTCCACGCCATTTCCTTTATTAAAACTGCCTGGGATGGAGTGACACAGAGAATCCTTCCTACATCCTCAAAGAAACTCGTTTCTAATTTTTCTCAGGATGACAACAGTGCAGACCAAGCAGCTGGAAAATCAGAAACCTGCAGCCAGGCGAGAGATCATTTCAACGGCGAAGAATCCCGACATAGAAGAGGTTGATGACGTTGATGTAGAAGAACTTGTGAAGGATCGCGATGATGAACTGACCGTGGAAGAACAGCACTCAGCGAACAAAGGAGAGAGAGAGGAATTTCACCTGAATTAGAGGATGACAGGGAAAAAGGGCCGATGACAATAGCCGCCATTAAAGAAGTTTTACATCCCCAGCACTGCTGATGTGAGTAGAATGACAGACTTATTAAACACCATAATGCATCACTTCAAAACCATCTTGAAAAAGAGGGAGAGACAGTCCACCCCTGATCAGTTCCTCATTCCTGTTCAAGAAGAGGTAGAACAGGATAAAGAAGACTCCCAACATCTAAAGCGCAATAGATTGCATGTGTTGTGTATACAATAGTGTATAATTTAGTGTGTTATACGAATTATACGATAATAAAATAAGTGAAGTAAATAATAAGGTGTATTTCTCTCCCACTCCCCGTTAGGGGTAGTGAGATGGAGCTCCGACAACGAATTAATCTATTTTTCATAGACTTACATAGGAAATATTGTCCCGCAATTCGACATTAGTTCGGGGACGGATTAGTGTCGAATTGCGAGGCGCCACTGTATTAGGAGGTTTACTGAAAAGAAAGTAATCAACTCTTCTGTTCACAAACAGATCACGTCGGAAATGAGACTGCATCCTGATTTGCTGTAGTTGCAGCTATTGTGTAGAATGAGATAAGGCAAAAGTAAGAGCTTGTTAATTAAAAATTAATTACATACCCACGATATCAATGTATTAGAGAATTACAAAAACATTTCGTGAACGGAGTCCCATAAAATAACTAAACATTTAGTAAATTATCAAGTATTATTCTTCATTAACATGCATAAGTATTAACATGCATCAGTGTGGAACAATTAAAGAAGCCAGCGGAAATTCAGACGTGCACTCTGAGTTTAGTACAGAAGTACTAAGCTTAGAGTACAATATTCGTACTCCAGTAAGTACACATTCCCAAGGTGGGGGGACAACAGATTAAAAAGGACAAAGTTAAAAAAATACTTCATATATAAATGGGCATCGACTACTAGTAACAGCTTCAGAAAATTTGTAATATAAAAGAGTTACATTTCTAAACCAAATTATCACATTTATTCTTTGAATTTAATCTGAGAGCACTGCATTATGAAATAAATTCTTCATAAGGCAAATGGATGTTAATATAAATGTATTCCAAATGTATCTTTATTAGATAATAACTTTTCTACGATGCTCCATTTTTGCATTTATTTACTGAAAAAAAAAATTAACGACTTCAGTATTAAGTGTGCTAAATACTGGAAAGAAATTTGGTAGCCATGATCTAGAAGTAGATAACCTTAAATCATATTTCAATATTTATGTGAATCCCACTATGAATGGTAAACATACCGCACCTTAGTACGGATTGCTTAATACAATGAAATTCTTGCTTAAACTTCAATACCCCAAGTGAAGGCCATATAATGGGCGATAAAATCTTGTTTTAAGCTTGGTACTGCTTTGTATACTCGTTATTTTCCTTTTGCTAATGCAAAACATTAAGTCTCCATCAAAATCACGCATAAAATATAAAGCACCGTTACTTGTAAAATTTAATGGTTCCCGTCGATCTCTCTCTAATATAGGACACCAGAGGAAAACCACGTGACACAAAAAATGTATAAAAAGCTAGGGTATGGGCGTAGGATGACTACAGATTTATAATATTAGGAATCGTTCAGAATTAGACTTCCAGCAAGGTATTAAGCATCAAACTGATCTTAACTAGCACAATTAAAACTGGCACAATTAAAAATCCAAGATCATCTATTACTCATTAAAATGATGGAAACGTGATTGTAAAAAAACTCTCAAGAGACTCAAAATCACAATGCAAAATGGTAGCAGGCAGTATGCATGGTGCATCAGGAGATGCTGTGTGTGTGTGTGTCCTCCCCAGTAGTTCATAACATCTATTGATGTGTTGCCAGAACATTATAGTGAAATTCCATGAACTGGAAGGAAATGCATGTTCCAAATAGTGTTGAAGCTTAATTCGCATGGTGCAGAGCTAGCTAGAATGCACAGCAATGTGGATTGCACAATGTTTGTACATAGCCCGCTGGTAGAACAATTTATTCAAGTGCATCATCCCATTTGTTACGAGGTGTCGGGTATGCTTCTCTTAATCAAGGCCATGATGGAGCTCGTAAAATGCATAGTTAAAATTATATAGACATTATCGGCTGCTGTTTGCGTACG
Organism: Typopeltis vanoorti; assembly: GCF_054136105.1. Classification (NCBI taxonomy): domain Eukaryota; kingdom Metazoa; phylum Arthropoda; class Arachnida; order Uropygi; family Thelyphonidae; genus Typopeltis; species Typopeltis vanoorti. The sequence continues at coordinate 86,498,940 of NC_143561.1, read as the reverse complement.
CCATCGTGGTTTTAGGGAAACAAATGAATCGATTATCAATACGAATTAAAATGACATTTGATTCGAAGAAACCGACTACTTGCATCCATTTATCATGGAACGTCTACCCAGTCGCGCGAAGAAGTATAATAGTTTGTAAGAAAAAAAAAAATCGGGCGTTATAATTTTTGCAGGTGCGCATGTATGATTATATATGTAGTTCACTCCAATAAATAAGCATCTGTTCCTTTGTGTGTGTGTATATCCGGAGTGATCATGGAACAGTTTAGGAAGGAACGTCGAAATGGAACTAAGGGGGGGAAATATTAAATATCAATTCATTAGCTTATCTAGTTCAGTAAGTGTATGAAAATAAGAGAAGGAAAATAATGACGATATCGATGAAGAGGCTCAAAAATGAGACCACTGGGCTAGAAAGAAAGATATTACAACAGCTTGGTACTGTTCTAAATAATTGTAAAGCATTTGAATTTGATCTTATTCAAAATAAATGAAAATGAGGTAATGATATCCCTTTAACTTTTAGGAAATAAGCAGTTTTGTTGAACCCCACACTTTAGGTTCATAACTGAAAACAGTTCTTCCTTGAAATCTACTCTATACTATAAAATGATAGGCTAAAATTGGAAATGGATGTGATGTCGGCTTGAAATGGATGTAGGCTGTAACGTTTTTGTCAAGTTATTTGAAACGTTTTGAAACTCAGAGGCTACCCTGAGTGTCGAGTCTTCAAAATTCGAGTCATCAGAATTCAAGGAGAACCGGCTTACCAGTCCGGAACACAGGGGGGGGGGGAGCCTTAGGCGTCAGAGCCCCCTAGTAAGCTTATAAATGTACAATGACCATATCCTGCTATGTCGAGTACTGTAGGTTACAACGATTATCAATAATAACAATCTTGTAGATTATTTCAATCCTACTACAATTCAAACTTCAGTACAAGGTAAACACAATGTTTGAAATAGGAAGGATAAAATTAGTCAAGTTTCGTGCTACTTAATACCAAAAGGAATAAACTAACAGTCTACATACATGAATTAAGTTTACAATTAACCTAAAATACAAAGTAGTCTGAATAAGTGAAAATAGGAATTTTAAAACTCTTGATGCTATTTTCCTATATTTGATATTGGCAGTCTAGCCAATACACTTGAAGTGATTTGGTTCGTCTTTGATCAAACACAAGTATTTCGAAAGAGCGATTCAACTTTGGTGTTTCCTAAGACGTTTTTCAAAACTTCCGTCAGTATTATTATTTAAGGATTTCCTTGTTTAAAATTCACATTCAGAACATTTCTCCGCTACGATAACGTAGTTTACATTCGAGAATCTGTAATATTTAATCTTTATTTGCTATAGGCATTGCAACGATCTTGGATATTTAAATATTTCATACATTTATAAATCTTCCGTATGGCTTTGATGGTACACGGAACGTATTCTTTGAGATTAAAAATGCGGTGCTTTTCAGTAGACCAGGAAGTTCCGTTTTCTCCATTCTGAACCATCAAAAATTCTTAATTGCTCATAAATATGCTCCATATTTACAGTTTCCAAACTTTGAAATTTACCCCAGCGTAAGTAATGCGCAGTAAAGACGATAAAAATTCAAGTACAGCAATAAAAGACAGAAAAAACAGTCAATGAAAAACTGACTAGTGTGTAAACTTGAAACAAGAATAACTGATACAGTCCAAGTGACTCGTTATTATCGATATTCTGGTTAGAAATTCAAAGAAAGGCAACTGTCATTTTTTTGTTAATTTCCTTTAAATTAAAAAAAAAAAACAGTATTATAATCACTTTGTACTGGTCATTCGAGGTTATCATCAGGGAGCCGGCATGGTTAGTCGCTTGTTTAAATTAAACCGAAGCATACAGTGGGGGATGATTTTTAAGGGAACTAAGTCTATGGGATTCGAAAAATTTATTTTTCAACCAAAGAAAATAGATAATTTTCTTCGGTTGAAACTTACTGATGGGCTGCGGATATTCTACATTTAAGCAACTAAAGATGTGAAGGGGATGTACAGTGTTTGTAAGCCGAGTCATGTTTATTCGATTTCCTCATGTGGAAAGAAAGCCCTGTCATCTCCACATGAGGCTAGGTAATTGCTTTTTAATTGAAAAATCTTGATAAAATTTTCTGCTTAGCTAAAAGACAATCGAAGACAGGTGTTCCTTAGTGTGCTTCAGAAAGTCGGCCAAAATACACTACGCAAGGACTATATTTGTGTTCAAACCCAAATATATATAATGAAGGTTTCGTAAGGTTGGAACTAGTACTTTCAGAGTCAAAATTGAATAAGAAATTGCAAAGTGAACTACTTTCAAGTTCATTATTGCAAGGTATTTACAGAATACATGAAATTATTTTTTAATCTTTGTGATTTCATTTTTAAATATTCTTATGCAATTCTTTCTTCACTACTATAAACTGCATTTATATTGGGAAGTCACAATTTTTTTTTACATACACAAGTTATTCAGCTTAAACTAAGGATAAGAAGGTAGCGTTATAAGTAATCTAAGGCAGTTATCGAATATCGGACCCTTGATTACTAAATTAAAAAAAAAATCAGTATCGTGGTTGTACGAGCGTTGTATGTATAAAAATGACACGAACCTGAATGACACTGGCTAACTCGTGCTTTCATTTAGTTATCGGAAAAATTTTCATAAATTCTCTTTAGCTTGAGGCTATTAGAAGTTTACTAATTGCATTTTTTGTGAATCATTAGATATTCGCAAACGGAGACGCAATCGACTCATGATTTATTTCATGACATATATGCTTAAATTATTACTTAAATTAAGGGGATATTAAATCCCACAGTTTTAAAACCGAATAAGAAACTCAAAGATTGGAATCAGAGAGTTTCTTGCCGAATATAGTAAACTATAAAGTATCGGCGACACTAGCGTTAGCCAATGCAAGTGATCCTAGTACGTAGTACAATACCAGGGCAGCTCGTTGCAAAGGTGGGAAGTTCAGATCGCTATTCTTAGGTATTTTCCATAATGTGAAAACACATTTCCTAGGAAATGTATGTATTATGGAGGGAGGTCACTACCCAGACCGGTTTCAGCCTTTTTTGAGGCTTCATCAGTGAGTAGCTAGACCTAAACTCTTAGGTCTAGGGATTAGATCTAGCTACTCACTGATGAAGCCTCAAAAAAGGCTGAAACCGGTCTGGGTAGTGACCTCCCTCCATAATGTAATAACAGCATACATTTCCTAGGAAATGTGTTTTCACATTATGGAAAATACCTAAGAATAGCGATCTGAACTTCCCCACCTTTGCAACGAGCTGCCCTGGTATTGTACTACGTACTAGGATCACTTGCATTGGCTAACGCTAGTGTCGCCGATACTTTATAGTTTACTATATTCGGCAAGAAACTCTCTGATTCCAATCTTTGAGTTTCTTATTCGGTTTTAAAACTATGTGGGATTTAATAGCCCCTTAATTTAAGTAATGTTTTCATTGCCGAAATGAAGCTTATTAGCTCTTTATACTTAAATGACATATATGATTTGTATATGTCAGCATTTAATATCTCCTATACGCCCCTACAAAAATGACCAAGCAAAAAGCCATCATACAGATTTCAAATTTCATACACAACATTAAAAAGATGGTTAAAATTACATTGTATTCTACAGCAATCAAATCAATGAATATAAGTCAACGCATGTTGTGCAAGAGTATTTCATCATTCACGCGTTTTCAAATCATACAGGCAGAAACATAACTGAGAAGGTACTTAAACAATTTAAAATAATGCTTTTATTCGTCAAGGAAAGCGAATCGTTGGCAATATTAATACAGATATTCCTGCAGAGCGGTATATTACATTTTAAGAACCATCTTAGTAATTTCTCATTTTAAAGCAGCAGCGTGAGCAAGCACGATTTAAGCAAGCAAATCGAGTACGTGATCTGTTGAAAGAAGCAATTCGGAATGAATGATCTTAGGAAAGTCGATTATTTTTTTAAACTAGTCAATTTGACGCAGTGCAATCATTTTGCGTGCGCTTTTCAAAAGCGAGGCAACATGTCATTTTTCTTCTGATTCACCCTCTTGATATTGTTGGTATATCGTACTGTTCATGGAAGATATGAAAAGGCTGGACTCATTGGATACTTGTTTAGTGCTAACTTCTCAACATGTGTTTGTATATCTTGCTGAAGTTCTTTTGATATGATATGTTCTGTCTGCCTTAATAGTTTGAATCTTTTTCATCCGACACGTTCGGGATCACCATCGCAGTCAACACTTTTAGGTGTTTTCCTTATACATACTATCTTCAATTTTATGCTCTCTGCTGGGAAGCAGAGAGCATAAAATTGAATGATCTCCCTTCTCTGCTGGCAGAGAAGGGAGATCATGATAGTCCGATCATGAGTATTGCTTGCATTTGAAATAGTGCAAAGGGTTTGGGATGTAGAAACCAACAAGACAGTTCAAAGGGACATTTCGGCGTGTGAAATGTAAAGATGTTCCTGGTCTGTATAAGGATATCATACTCCCCCCCGTATGAATTGTTATCGATGTCACTGCCTGATCTTTTAACTAAGAGCGAATCTCTTCGACAGGAAAATCGCCACGCCCGAACAGTGTGATGTGGGAAGATACGTAATTTTTTATTCTCCCAAATTGATGTACACAAAGAAGTTACTCCGATTATTTCTGGAAGAATGTTTCCAGAATGTCTCCTGAAGCATTTTTTTTGGGAGGGGAGAATCCAATTAACCTTTTAAAACCATTCTGGATGGTTTTAAAAATTCAAATGTTCACCTGTAATAATGAGGAAAGATGAAATACTTGCAATTTTCGCCGATGCTTTTTTTTTGTCGTCGATAGATGTGAAAATGGTTTCTGTATCGGTCTGGGACTTGAAGCTGCGTGATAAACTTGGGCAAGAAATAATGATGAATATAGGAAGTGGGGGGAAAGCTAGTACCATTACTGGAGAGTACTCCTCCACTATTTTTTTATTGTTTCGACTATAATCCTAATTTAACTTTAAGTACTCCGAAATATCAACATTTCATAAAATTCCATTCGTCATTATTTCGAATCGTTTCGCAAATTACAATGGTGTTATTAAGAAGCAACCATGAACATACGACAGAGCAAATAAAGAATAAAGGCTTTAGAAACATGGCCATAAACATTAATCTTCGCATGTTCTTAATATTTGTATACAAGATTTTCAAAATGTTTTCAGTGATGAATTTTTCAACTATATATCATTAAATTCCGCTCAAAAAATTATGAGTTCGAATCATTTTTCCATAAAAATGAATAGACTGAAACCAAACTTGAGCACCATAAGTAACTTGTGTGATAACACAAATTGAACTGAATTATTGTAATATATAATTCTACACATTTCGTCCTTTTGTGCCCTTGCAAATGATCCAATTGAAACGGGATGGCTCAGCAAAATTTTTTTAAGGATTCCATTAAGGAATTCTTAGAGAATAAGGGATAATACATGTCGCCAATAATCAGTGTAAACTAGATTCCTAGAAATCCGTATATGGATGAAGACAACTAATCTGATAGAGGTTTCCGCATTTTACTGAACTTACCTAAAAGAAATTAACAAAAATTGTCAGTAGCCTGTTTTCTTTCATTTCACAGACTTCCATTCCCGATTTCGCAGTTTTCTTGAAACCTTCAACTGTATTTGCACTTGCAAAAATGTACTTGGAAAATCGCGGTTAAGCGTATACAAGTGGATGAACATCTGTAAAATGTAAGTGTGCAATTTTTTTTCTTTTCAACTTTGAGTCGAAAAGCTTATATAAGCTTTTGAAATAAAAGTAAATTAAGCCTGCAATGGGAACGTAGTAATTTTTTTTTCACCAGCATTTTTAAGTCATACAGAATATGCACACAGGTCAAAAGAATAATTTATACTTCTCGACTTGAGAAAAGTCGAGCATTGTAAATTCTCGGCCTTCACAGCCTTGGGAAATAAATTGATGGCTGTTCATCGAATGTGATTATTAGAGGTGGTTATTAAGACAGGAAGGAGAACATCGTTGTCCGAGAAGACTTGTAGAGACAAACAGAGCTTCCCATGTGCAACAACTGACCTAAGCATTTTTAATGAAAGCTATTCCCAACAAATATCTCATTCAACCATTCGCAGGGAATTGAAGAGGATCGGTATTGGCAGTCGCAAGTTTCTAATTCGTTGGCGGGTACGTGTAAAAGAAAATTCTCGCCTATTGGAGTAAAACAAACTCTGTTATGGTTGTGCGATTTCTCTATGTTCATGAAAATTATCAGAACATCAACAAAAAAAACTGGAATACTTAAGTATGCAAGGTTTTTCTCCTTATATCGAGTAATAAACTTAATCGGTAATAAATGTTTTGATTTCTCTACAATTACTGGAAAAATTAAAGCTTTTTTTTTTTTTTTTTTACAAATTAAGAAAGGTAGAGCCTCTCGAGTTGAAGACTATAAAGATTTCTGCGCTAATTATAGAATTACGAAAGTACAGTTGATAGTACTCTATTTACCTGTGAAGAGAAGATTCAGTTTAGCTTTAATGAAAGGCATAAATCTGAAAGATATTTACGCAGTTTGTTAAACTCATCTAAACAGGAATCAGCGAAACTAACAAGTATTCCACTCTTTCATTTCAGTTTTCTTGAAACCCGGTAGCGAAGATAAAAAAATATTTAAGGCTACTAAAATAATCTGCTCAAAATTGGGAAAGAAGGAGTTACTGTTTTAGAAATCCCATAAAACTAATATTTAAAGTACCTAACTAGAATAAGATGACTGGGATAAGACTAGTTAAGAGCTGCAGTGACTTCAAATCAATAATTCCAATAAATTATGCATTAGGATCACGATTTTATACATTAAAAGATTTGAGATACACTCAGTTTTTCTTCGTCATAAACGTATGTACTAAATGATGGCAAATAAAAAAAGCAATAGAAAAAAAAAACTAGATGAGTTGGCAAATTAGTATCGATGTAAAAATGTCAAACTGATAAGATACCGTTAAATTTAAGACGAAATTCAGTTGAGGAAAAAAGATAGCAGAATTAGACACGCGCAGAAAAGTGAAATATAATTTTCAAATTCTATTTCACTTTTCTTTGAATAGTTAGTTTAGTCTAAACTAACCTGCATGTTCTCTAACTGGTTTTACGGAGGATGAAAGACGTTGATTCATGGAACAGACCTCTTACGTAATGAGAACCCCTTCATCTTCTGCGTGTTTAATTATTGTCATAAGACCTAAGTAAGACGCTCCAGAATATATCCAGGCATGGTAGATAATGAAGAATAATAGCGGAGAAAGCAGAACGCAATTTAGGATTAAACTGCCCGAAAGATTTGCTAGCAATGTGAGAAAGTACGCGCGCAGAATCCAAACTGAATAATAAAGCTGAAGCAATTACAATTAGCAGAATGACCTACAGCGAATTCTAAATAAACCTTATCCGCAATATATGGGAGGATCATGTGATTTAATTCTGAATAAACATTTAGAGGAAAATAAAAATATGATATAGGCTCAATGAAATTCGTTACGAAAACAGATAAAACAACTCAAGTTGATGAGAGCTATGCCAAAAACCATATAAAGGATACATAAAAATAATCCATTTAGTTAAAATCCTTCACTAGTTATTTTATTTGCATCGCCAAAGCAGCCATGGTCTCAAGACCTTAATGTATAATTTACATCGGGGTCTCATGATACTACGAAATTGCACGTGTTCTGAGGTCAGTTTTTTTCCGTTTCGCGAAAGGATAACCTGCTGTCCGTTTTAGAACTGGCTAAACTTAGCCCTGCTTGCTTTGAATTCTTTCCATTTGACCTCTTTTTAGAAACAGTGAACCAATCATTCGGTTAATAAGGCAAAAAACACGTGAAGTTGTATTCCAAGTCATTAATACTTTCCAATCTTGATATTTATCATTAAACCATTTATTACCAAAGTTCCCTAAAAATGACACTAACTATATTGCGATTCTTAGGATAATTATACGGTCCCAAATATTTCGTACTTGAAAAGCGTCCTTGTCATTACAAGAAATCACCCAGTCAAATCTGTCTAGCTTTATAATACTCTGTAACATTTATCCTATACCAGGTATAGGATAAATACTTGGGCCAAATTACAACTGACCGACATTAATACTTCTAACAGTCAACCTTTGAATGCAACAGGATAAGCCAGACAAATATGGACATAATCGTCATAAGTCTTACTAACATTAAACTTCGACACCGATTGTACGATATCAACTACCTTTACTGAAACGTTACACAATCCTATGTTATGAACAGCAACATATCTAAATTAGAAGGCAAAAGGTGCGCGTGATATATTCACACGTGCCTATATTAAAGTGAAGTTAGTCAGTTTGTTCTACTGAAGTATTTTAGGAAATGCTACACTTTTACATTCTGTTTTTCTCTGCAAACAAAGCGGTAAGCGAAGGCGCGCAAAATTATCAGACAATGTAAATAATCCAAGCACTCCAAAATCCTGACGTACAAGGTTATTTTATTCTAAACTACAGGTGGTTCAATTTACACAAATTAAAGTATTTATTTAATTCATCTTTCTGGGTTTTCTGATTATCAGATGCAAAATCTCTGATAAATATATATTCTTAAACGTCCGTTTAAAATCAAGTGTTTTTCTTTCTTCAATTGAGTTCATAGAGAACTTAGGTGAAAAAAAAAACAAAACACCAAATGCCAATAAGATCACAAAGTTAGTTAAACAGGACAAAATAGCAACAAAGAGAATAAAAACGCTAAACGAAAATTTCTATAAAACATCGTTTAATACACATGGAACATATTACGAAGTAGAACTCGAGGAAAAATAGCTAAATCCTGTTTGGAACTGCAAGGCTATTCCTGCCAAATCTATAGGGAATATATTAAGTTTAACTCTGCCAACAGGGAGATTTAAAATGATTGAGTAACATGTCCCAATAGGTTATCAAAATACCTACAAAAACGGGAAAGTATATTGAAGAAAATAAGTCTCTTTTTAAAGTGTTTTTTTTTTCGCTACTAAATTAAGGATATGTATAAAACATAGTTAATTAGCGTCGCTCGCTCAGAATGTATTAGTGTTCCCTGTAAAATAGATTGCTATGATAACGTAAAGGATAGATGATTGATCACCTTCAAAAACATTAAAGTATGTTTTGCTTTAAGATGCAAAACTATTGCATCTTAAAGCAACTTATTAGTCTACATTAGTTCATTCTTTAAACAAGACAGCTCATCTCCTTAACATAACCAAACTACTCGAAAAATGCGCGTTAAAATTAGGCACCATGTTTAAAATGACATATGATATTGTCATTCATGCATTACTTTAAGAAAGAATAACTATACGTTGCAAACTTTAATTATTTAAAAACACGAGAGTTCAGTGCGTGTAGCAAACTAAAAACGATCAACGAATTGGTTGATCGTGTTTAGGTGCAACTGTCAGAGGAAGTATACCTACTACGCAACCTGAAACATATTCGCACTTAACATCTGTCTAAAACAAAATTTTCTTTATAGTGAAACTCAATCCAGTTAATTATAAGATAGGAAAGGCAGCCTTCTACAGAGTCCTTTATGATTTGTTCATTTTTTTTAAAATTCCATCGAAAGTAAGAAAGTGTAATAATTATCCAGTACTCTTTTACAGTCAAATAACCCAATGTTTTCTTTTCAAAAACTGAAGTTTCGAAAAACGACCGATAAGTTAATAAGAACAATGGCGAATGAGCTGGGTTAATCATCTTGAAGTAGCGTAAATATCAAGGTAATTCTCATGATAAATATAGAACAATATTCTTCATCTTCAAATATAGAACAATATTCTTTGTCACTTAATGGCCTTTAAAGCTCAATAACCGTCCAAGATATCTGTTGGATTTAGAAAATATAACTCCAGAATAAATTGCCTGTGTTGTCCTGGCCGGTTTGCCTGTATGCGAGATGAAAAACCCGACTTTCCGGAAGATAAAATCCTGCTACCTTTGTATGAGACTGGCTAACTCACCTTCACTTGAAAAACTAATGAAAGTTCTTCTCGTCATGGGGGGGGGGGGAGGTTCGAATCCAGGTCTTTCCAAGTGAAGGGCATCCGAAACAGACTGATCTACTTACTGCCACAGAACAATACCGAATTTTCTTCAACTTTTAAACTGGATGCTTTTCTTGAATGTTTAGGGTTTCATGGCCCAAAGGCAGCTTGGTCATATTATACCAGTAAAAAATGATTCACTGCCTGAAATCAGTCAATCAGAAAAAAGTCTGTCTTGAACTGACAGACCAGACTTATAAAAGTCTGGCAGTTCAGCTGAACTTGGTATCTTGACATTGAGCACACTGCAAAACATGTAGCACATTCCACCTTTTATTACCAGACTTACGCAGACACTGCCTGAAATCAGTCAGTGCACAGACAGATGGTGGAAGCTTGAAAATCGAGCTGACGCAACTGCAGTATCTGCAGCCTCGTTTCTTTAATTCCAATGTGGCTTGGAATCACAGAGGTGTACATTCAAGTATAACTTCCATAACTAATATGTTGGATTCGGAAGAGTACTGGATGTTTCTACAGGTCTTGATATGTAATTTCCTGTAGAGAACTTCGTGAGTCTATATATACGATACACCTTTGGTAGAGAAGCACTCATATATTTTAATACAGGCTCTATCGCATGCAGCTCAGCAGTAAACTTGTTCTTCCATTCTAGTGATATCTAGATTATTCTGTCGGGGAAGAAAGCAGAAGACCCCCCCCTCTCACTGGGGGCCTCAGGTGAACAGCCAGTGTAAACAGGCACATAAGCAGAGTATTCGATTCTATGTCCAAGAACGCTCAAGATTTCTTGAAAGAGTTCTTGGTATACAGGAAGGGTCAAATTTGGGTGGCCTGCAGAAAGAAAAGCTTCATGGTGGTAAATAATGCACTACCTCCGTGGTGCATTATTTAGTGTCCTTTCTGATATGTTGTCTTCCTAATATTTAGAGCTTTCTTTCGCAAACTTACTTGCATGAAATTCTGAAGTGTTGTGCAGATTCCGACACCATGGACAAAAAATAATTGGCCACGTGGGATGGTCTGGTAGTGATTTTATTTTCGTAGCGCATAGTAGAGAGAGCCGTTGACGTCGAAGAGACAAAGGTGGCTTATTTGCCTCGGCGTACGGACTATGGAACAGTGAAGTTCAAAATGCTCCGGTCGCGATTCTTATGGCTCGATGGTGAACAATGTCTAGCCATCGGAAGATACTCTTTCAGACAGAAGCATAGACTTGGGACTTAAATCTGATCTAATCACCACCCGAAGAGAAGATCATTTATCTCGCAACTGAAGTATGTGAAGAAGGCAAGTAAGTTTCGTACTAAATATGAATACCAAGAACTTGTCTTCTGGTGCAAGTTTGTCCTAATCTGAGTTTTGGGTTAGGACAGAGACCACTGCGACAAAAATGCAGTCTTCTGTGAAAATCTGTCCATTTGCAAGCGTCCAATTTTGACATATATTCAATGGCTTGCTGCAAATAAATGACAGATGATGGTAGTCATCCACATAGAGTGCATTACAGTTGGCAAAAGTATTTCGATTATAGAATTAACCTTGATTACACTTGAAATTGAACCTTGTGGAACACCTTCCTAATCGGGAGAGAGTAGTTCGCAGTCGAACTTGAAAGATTCGGTTGGATAAAAAGTTCTTTACGAAAACAAGAATATTCCCTCCGAAACCAAAGTTGTGCAGATCATTGAAATATTCCAGATCTTCGACAATTGCATATGCTTTTTCATACAAAAGAAAACTGACACTAAGTGGTTGCGTTTTAGGAAGGCATCTCTAACGGATGCTTCCATTAGGATTAAATGGCTGCATGTTGAATGATATTTACGGAACCCAGACTGTTCAGGGAAAAAAAAAACGTTTCTCTCCAGAAACCACAAAAGACGAGAATTAACAATTTTTTCTAGACACAAATAATTTACTGCAGTTTTATTGGGGATTTTGCACTCTTTCCTGGTTTAGGAAAGGCAATAATAGCATTTCGTCAGGTATTCAAATACCCGTTCTCACAGAAAATTCTATTGAAGAGGTGCAGCAGCTGACCATGACTTATGGTGACAGATGTTTAATCATTTCATGATGGATGTTATCCGGTCTAACAGAATGTTTTCGCAAAAATCTTTTCGAGTATGTCAACTGTACATCCCATTAGGTTCATAGATGGAGTGCTAGTGAGCGGCATATCTGCCTTGAGAAAACTTATGTTCTTAACACGATCTGAATAAATTCAAATTAATCTGAAACAGCTGTCCGAATCAACTTCCATTTTTGTAGTAATCCCACACAAGAGATGAAATTTAACCGAGGAGCAAAATTCATGTGCAAATTTATGATGAATCGTCAACTCTAGTTTTAATAACGAATTTAATTTTACAACTTTGCGATGAAGACAATCTGCATCAGAATAAATCGCAATCGAACAGAGGTTTAAATTCAGTCGTATTTTATAGCCAAATATTTGAAGAAACTTAAAGTTTCAAACTTTACCAAAGAGCTTAGGAGAAAACTTTCGTCGTCGTAGTTGCCTTAGTTTGCACTTATGCCAAACTGAAGCCTTTCGGCTCTATATTTTAGTAGCCAAGAGTTATTGCTTTACCAACCTATTTTATCTTTTTGAGTATTAGTACACTAGATTGCAGTTCTCTTTATTTGAGGTGTTAAATGTAGAGTATTTTACATTTACTCATTTTGCATAACTTGGGTACAGAAATGCTACTCTAAACCAAAATTCAGAGGTCATAACGTGAGTCAACATCCAAGTATCAAATTTTATCAAAATCCTCCAATCAGCGTGAAACTGCTGAATGTGTAGTCTAAGTTTTGTATAAAATACTTTCTTATGCAAACTGCAAAGATTAAAAATTCAAGGTAGCGGTTGAAGATTAATAAAGTCATCACTTGTACGTCCATCCCCGACAAATATTCACTTAAAGCAGAAAACCGTTAAACCTATTTTTTCAGTCTTTTCAGATTTAGCATATAGTACAAAGTCATTTGCTCTGTCAATTGACTACTACTATCGAAATTAAAAGCTTAAAAGGTAATAGTGGACACAGCTATTGATAAGTCAACTGCTCTTAAAATACAAATTATTACTCGAGGACAGCGATTACAATCTTTAGGTGAAAACATTGCTCATCTTGGATAACTACAATAAAAATTCGATGAAGTAAAGGCACAGTACCGTAAGTATTAAATTAAATTTCGACCCAAAATTGTTGCTAAACAGTGTGGATTGGCTACTGTTTCATATACTCATCATCATCATCAAATTCCTGCCATGTACCCTCAAGAGGTGTACAGGATATGACAGTACTACATGAAAAATTACATCATTACTAACTTCCTATCTACAATTTTCCTCCAAATCAGTCTGTTACTTGTCAAAACTCCAACATTATCAGATCTTATATTTCTATCGTCTAAGGCACTCTTGTATGGAAAGTTTTGCGCTAGGTTTTCTGACAGAAAATATACACCATGTTGACAAAAGTATTTAGACACCTAGTTGTGATTAAAAGAAAACTGTTTTAATTACGTTTCTAGTACCGAGTGGAAGCACCTTTGGCCTGAATGACTCACTACCTTTCGGGGCACGCTTTCAACCAATTTCTGATACGTCGCAACAGGAATACTCTTCCATTCCTCGCGTAAAGCCACCCCCATTGCTGACGAAGGCCTATGTTGTTTTTTGAAAATCAGTCTCGGACACGCAGTACACTATGTCATGAAGGACTGTCGTGCACAGATAACTGCCAAAGTACTTCCACAGCGTCGGAAGCGTGAAGTTGTCCTGGTAGCTATCAGGAATAATGGTTTGGGGCACGTCTACCAATGGAACAAGCCCCATCCAACTGAAACACCCCATACCATTACCGAGCCTCCACCAAATTTGACAGAATGATGCAGTCTTGCCGGAACAGTTTCCCCGGGTAATCTTCAGATCCAAATACAACCATCAAAGTGAAACATTTGGAAGCGCGATTCGTCGCTTCATAGAACTCTTTTCTCTAGTCCAGGAGAACAGTGTGAAAGACACCGGTCCAAACGTCATTTGAAGGGGTGGGGGAGTGAAGTGTGGCTTGTTCGCAGCAGCTCTGCCGTAGTAGCCTATAAGGGCATGCAACTATGAAGAAAGTTCTAGTGCAGACAGATGCCCCTGCAGCATTTTCCAGGTTGATTGCAAGGTCTTCCGCTGATGACGTGTGGGGTTGTTTGCTAAAACATTGCGACTGAGCTCGTCGATCTCGGTCAGTGAGTGTCGGTGGATTACCAGGATGTTTTCCTGCTGTGATAGCACCATCAACTTTACATCTACGAATGGCATAAGCAACGGTGGATTTCGGTATACTGAGACGGGTAGCAATTACAAACTACCAACCCATGTTAGAAGTCTGTCAGTTCAGCTAAACTTAGCACCTTGACATTTAGCACATCCCATCTTTTATTACCAGACTTACGCAGACACTCCCTGAATATTTGCATGGCACGTAATGTGTTTAAATACTTTTGTCAAGATAGTGTATATAAAAATCAAGGCAAATATAATTAAGTACACGAAGACTATTTAAATTCGGAAACATTTCTAAATTCAAGTTCATAATTTAGATGTAAGAAAGATTAAATGTAGGCAAGGTTCCAAATATAAACAGTACCAAGAACATTTCTAGAAGTAAATAAAACTATCTTTAGACAGAACCGCGTCAGTTTAATCCACATTGTATCTCAAAACAGACCCCCCCCTTTGCACTGTACCCCCTTACAGATTGGGAGGGGGGGGTTGAGGGTTCCAGCTTCAGGTGAATATTTTCTGGAGTGGACATACAAGCGATAGGATTTTCATAAATCTACAACTGCTACCTTGAATTTTTAATCTTTCCAAGTAATTAACCGAATTACTTTACGAATTTCGTAATTAACCGAATTACCTGCTGGCCAAAGTAAGTACTTGTAGCTAACATGCATTCTCTATTCGCTTGTCACAATGCAATCATTAAACATTTCGCTTATGAATAGTTGTCACTTCCGTTTCTACGTCTTGTTAACGTGTCACAGAAGCTGCTTGTTCAGTAGGTTCTCCCCCCCCCCCCCTCTCAACTAGCGTTTGCTGTTGCTACATTGTCGCGGTCTCCTTTTACAATTCGGGCACCACTCCACCATCCAACTTGCACAAGCTTGTCTATTTGCTTCCGAGAAGAAACAGTGCGTTCTTAATACTATCATTAGTTCATAAGAAATAGAAGATTGAGATAATATAAATATGAATAAGTTAAAAAAAAAAAAAGTGCTTCTAAGTAACCTATAATACATATTAAGGTGCATATATATCGAATTTAAATACATTACGTGCCTATTGAAAACGGTACGTACTGGAATATATTATTGTTACAAAATTCTGCGATATTAGTAGAAATAAGGAAATCTCATGTACGTGGCTTTTAAGTTTCCTCTCCGATAGTGTCGCTATTACCAGCGATTTGGTTCATGCAAAATCGCAATTAAATAAGTATTGTAGGCAAGTGTTACTCATTAATTTCTAAATTGTATTTCGGACTTTATAAGGAATCGACGGTTAAATTTAAATGGCAATTTAAATAAAATATTCCATCATATCAGTCAAAAAATAGAACAATCTAATGAGAAAAATGTTTACAAATGTGTTAGTATGTCGAGAAAGGGTCTAAATAATACATACTGCAACTGTGCGGCCACAGCACATTCAAAAGGAAGAAAAGATGTTAAAATTTGTTACTCTTTTTAAATTAGCGAATAAATTGTAACAAATCATTTGTGACAATGAATGGTCAGGTAATTAATCTAAAAAAATTATCAAATACTCTGCAAGTGTGTGCGCCAGCGCATTTATTCCTTTGTCACTAACTGTTAAGAATTAAGTATATGAACGATTTAAAATCTAAGATCCCAGTATTCATACTTATGGTGCTGCCGAAACGTCTGAAGTGTAACCCTTATGGTTGTACAATATTACATTAAAGTCAAAACTGCACACTACTTGGGCACAGTTTTGTTCAAGACAACATCTACAAACGAATATACAGTACTAGGAATGCTATTCCTCGAACTTGAAGGGAATGAAGAGGATTTCGATAAGGTACCGATAGCGGTAACAAAAATAACTGCGGGACTCTCGGAGGGCATTCGATTTGTTTGCAAGTTGAAAGACAGCTGGCTGATATGACAAACATTTAAAGTGTTGATTTAACGAACGTGCGTAAAAAAATTCAAATTATAGGAAAGAAATGAGTGGGACAAAGGATTTTGTTTGTATTACAACGTAACTAGGAATATAAAGCCAATGTATAGTGCCTGTTAACACCGTGTGTTCTTACAGTTTTTGTATTATAGGATGAAAAATCACTTTCAGGAAGAAAAAAAAAAACACCTTCGTACGAGACCAGCTAAATTATGCTCAGTTGTAAAACCTGTATAGAAGATCTTCCGGTTCTAGACAGGATTCGATAGGTTTCAGGGACAAGGCCATCAGTGGAAGTTGGGTTAAGAAACGGTGGGTAGGTAGCTGCTTTATTTTATTTTATGTTTTATTATTATTTTAATTTAGTTTTATTTTAGGGTTTTTTTTTTTTTGAAGTGAGGGCGCGTGGAATGCACTGACTGAGGGGTGGTGAGTGTAGACAGTAAATAAACGAGTTAATATGGTATATGATAGCCTGTTTTTTGAAGGAGATCTTCCGCGATGAGTCACGAGTCCATGAAAGCTGTGAATGATAAAATCAAAGTTAAATTATGGATATCAGAATTTCGCAATGTTAATGGACAAATGGAATTCCGAAGGTAATTGAAAAATAATTATGGAGAAATGTATTTCTATTTAGAATCACTTTCAATACCATGAAAAGAGATCACAGTGGCTAAGTGGTTCCACTTCGTCCCTTGAGCGTGCGTCTGAAGAAACTATAAGACCTTTTTTAGGGTTACTTTTGGTCAGAATTACTTTCTCTCGTAAAAGTTCAGCAGTGAACTTTTACAGATAACATGATAATGTTGTATATAATGTTTTACAAGATAACACGATAAAGAGATATTGACAGATAACAAGTTATGTTATGTTAGCACCGACAGTTGTGTCAAAAGGCAGAACATTAAGTGCCAGATGCAAAAAATAAGCCTACACAACTGGAAAGAACTTAAAAACTGTACATAGGACGCATCCCAATATTTTAATACATCTCATAACTTCGCCAAGCAAGCCTGAATCTGGAAATCATTAATTCATTGGCGAATTTTTTTAATACATTAGACAGATGAAAACAAGGCGCCTTAAAACTATAATGACATCACTCGGGATTTGGAATCGACGTACTTGAAGTTGGCCAAAATCCTAATTTTTTCATTCAATTAATTATTTAAACTCCATAAAAGTCGCATCTTCGCTGGCTTACGTGTACTATATTCACGCGAAATACGAGTATATGTAAATGATTTGTGCAGCGCTACACAAGTTAAGAAGGTTGTACAGCTAAGAGCACGGTAGTGATCACCCCACGCATACAGCTACGATCCACTTACAGATAAGTGCTATACTCTTTTCGCACTCCTCTTATACATCGTTGGGGATGAGAATAGCCCACCATCTGAGGAAACACGTAAGAGGTTATGACGGAATGAAATTTATCACGTAGTGGCTGGAACGAGTCCAAATATTTGGTGTAAAGAGGACTAACACGTGGAATTTTTTTTTAATCACAAGCTCTTATAGCAAAAAAAAAAAAAAAAAAAATCGACTATAAACATGCCAGAATTCCGATATATCATGTTTCAAATATTAAGCAATTTTTCACTAGATAAGGAGTCATGTAAGGATAAATTCATTCCGAGTTTTAATAACAATTTACCACAAACAATTCAGAAAAGAAATTTTCGGTCGCTAAATTAATGACAATGAAAATATTGTTACTCTGATTTCTGAAAAGATGTTTCAATACCATATTTGTTTTTTTTAGTTTAAATATTCGCACGTTTCAAAATTAACGATAATCTGATGCCACAAGTTTAAGTTACAAATTATGAGCAGCACGTTTGGAGCTAGCTAGCTGTTTTAGAATCTTAAACACATCTGCATGGAGTCATTTATAATGGCTGAAGAAAATAAAGTACTTCAGGTAAGGAAATATCCAAGATCGAAATTACGTTTTTATATTAGCGTGTTTTATATATATATATATATATATATATATATATATACTTGATAAGTACAAATGCAACTGACCTAGAAGCGTAATTTACATCCTAAGCATGGAACATTAAATTACAAAAGTAGCAAAACGATCTTTAAAAATTGTTACCGACTGCTTCGAATAGGTTGCAATCAATTAAGTTTTCCGTTAGGTAAATAGTACAAAAGTGTTTAAGTCGCGATCATTAATAGCACTGTTGTTAATGAAATAATGTTAATATACTTAAAAGTACTGTTTCCAGTTAAGCCTTATGATCAAATTCTACTTGATCAGTAAATGCATCGGGTTAAATGAAGTGACGCGCATTAAATTATAAAAGATTTACTTCTTTCTAACAAAAAAATGCTTCAAGTTTTACGTACAAGAAGTTTTGAAAAGAAGCCTGTGATTTCATCTTCTCACGTCAGCTATCGACCCTGTAATGCCTCTTAAGAGCTTTTTCACTATCATCACTGGTAGCCGGTTATGTTGCCACTCCTGGCAATCCTGTGTTCAATGGTGGATTAAGACTCTTTAGGACTCTTAGAGCACGGGTAATTTGAAGCGCTTCTATCAGTTTGTAATAATAAAAGAAACCAGATACTGGAAAGCGGATTTTTTGTTCCTGTTTCAAAACTTTGAAAACCACCTTCCCAACTTTCGAAAACGACAACTTTCTGTATCAAAAACAAAAGTTTTTTTTAACGAAATTCTATGAAGAAGCTCAAAATCTGTCATTCTTTCCCTACTTTCCACCCCCATACGAGTGCGCGCTACGAAAAGAATCCCTCCTTCAGACTAAACGTTCCACAGTTGTGAGCGAGGGGTCACTAAACTCTGAAGCCTCCTCCCATACAGCACTGCATGAGTAGTAATTCAACACAGCATGCTGAAAGTGCATTTTATCAAAGAAAGCCCTTAATACCTTCTAGGACTTATTTACCACTTAATTGAAACTGATATTATGGGAAAAAGTGAATGGAAACAATTCTTATTCGTCAAACATTTTCAACATTGTCTACACAGTGTCTTAATGTTCGACAAAATCAGCTGGCGATAGGCGACTCAGTTCTCACAATAGTTAAAAAAAAAAACCACTCGTACAGCAGCTATTTCTTCATAAAACCCACTGAATGAAAGCGTGTATCACTAGAATGACAGTGATGTAGGGTGTGAGTGTGCGCGTACAGAGGAATTCAAAATAATCCACGCTTGTCGAACAGGTCTTAACGGGAGAATGCATCCCGTAGGATTATCGACATTCACAGAAAATGCTTCTTGTTCCACCGCTCCAAGTTTTTATGTCTCGAAGTGTCTGCAGTTCGTCTCCCACAGAGAAAAATCGTAAAATGCAAGTGAACCGAAATGAATTTGCGAAAAGGGAGGAGGGGAAAATCACAAAAGAGTAGGGGAGGAAATATGCAATATGTCACTGATGAAATGGAAATTCCGCTGTCAGTACCAGCATATGATTAATGAGATCCGTTAAGAAACTTAAACTGCCAACATTATAAAAACGTTAAAAACAAATTAAACGTTAATTGATAAGAACCTAAATGTGCATGCGTATAAAGGACGGGTTGTTTGTGCAGTTTCATAGATTAAATGGTAGTATCGATCAACCGCCTTCAAAATACGGCTTCAATGGTTGGTTAAATGTGCATGCACCGTCTAATAAGCACTGAAAACTTTTTCAACGCTAGAATTAAGCGGCCTTTCACCATTATTTTGTGAACAATTTAGCTACCGTCATAACAAAGACATAACCTTGGAAGTCAGTCATATTCTGACAACTATAATTGCAGCTCAGAGAAATACCACGAAAGCTAGAGTTCAAGGATAGCAAGAGTTACTCGTTTAAGTCTTAAGCCACTGGTGGCGCTACAAGTCGTTTAACATAATTACAGTTAATACATACTGTCTGCTTAACAGCATGGTTTCCGAAATAGTGTAAAATCAATGTGTAAGTCATACTTCTACTCGTTTTAGTCCATCTATCTTTAATCATGGAACTGCATATTTGGATGGGTTGGTTTTTTTTAATTTTTTTTATTGTAATCGATCCATGGGGGGGGGGGTCGAAAGTCAGGCTATTGGCTATCTGGAATTATGGCCAAAACTAAGACTCCAAGGCCAGGATGTAATTTTATCTATTAATTGCGTTCTGCTGGACAGTTTCTTTTTCTGGATGCGACCAATTCTCAGTTTTATTTCTCTTTTCCTAACTGTTTAATGCATTTTGTGAAATGCAGCTAATTCGGAAATTAAGTCATTTCAGCTATTTACGTAAAAGCAAGTTCCTGGAAGGGACAAATAATCAGTTAAACTTGTCTGTGGCCACTATTTTATTTATTTATTATTTTTTGTGCTAATAAATTGTAAATTGAGAACCAGAGTATCAGCTACTCATGTTGCATTTTCCATATGTCTGGTTTTTGATAGCTTTTCTACCTCACGAATTTGAGGTGGAAAAGACATCGAAAAGCTGATGTGTGAAAATCATCTGGAGTAGATGATATCCGACCAGAAATGCTCAAATATGGAGTGATAAAAATTTCTCAGTAGCTACTCTGCAAAACTCACTCAGTAGGTCAAATTCAAATTATTGGAGTACAGTACTCATAGTATCCATTTATAAAAAGGGAAATAAAACTGTCAGAAATAAGGGAATTGCTATATTGAGTGTTCCGGGAAAGTTTTATAATATTATAATAATATATAATTATTATATTTTATTATATTATATAGTTTATAATATATAATTATAATACGATAGCTTTTCTTTAACTAATCTTGTACGAAAAGTGAAGTCAGCAAATACAAAGCCTACGAAAACAGGCAGAAGATTGAAAAAACCATCTGCATTCTGAACTGAAAATCTTTGGAACAAGTAGAATATTTCAGCTATTCACGCTCACTAAAGTAGCTGTATACAAGAATTTCGAAACCAATTTAAAATAAAACAGCCAATCAAAGATCACAGATAAGAGTTCTGAGAAAATTTAGGAGAATGAGCAGATGGCATCAGGGGCAGAATCATTAAGGAGGAACATAACGCTGAAAACATTCAGGAACGTGTGAGCAGGGCTAATCCCAGATAGTATGATAGTATGTCTTAGAAGACCGAAATATAACATCTGGCAATATTCAAGTCATGACATAATACTAGAGAAAAACTAAAATTTGTCTGTAAGTTAGTAATAACGAGAGCTTAACTATGTAGTACTGCACACAGTATCCTGTACAACCTTTGAGGATACATGCATGTAAAATTGATAAAATGAAGGTGCATTTCTTCTCCATTTATTCTTAACGAAATTTATTCACTAAAAATTCAAACATTAAAGTTCATCGCGGAGTTCGAGTGTCACTAAGTTACGGTAATGTCTTCAGTTTTATTTAAAAAGACGTATATATTGGGAACGATCGGAAAGTAGCGTGCGTTAACAATGAATCATTATCCCGCTGTTTGGCAACTGACACATTCACTCTGTAGTTTCCAAACTATGGAGTTTGGAAACTGCTGAGAAAGACATCACCAAATTCGGTTAAGCTTTAGTTCAATGCAATAGTGAGGAAGAGGGTGTGTGAATTTAAGTTAGCACATCGATGTGAGAAATTTCAGCGGAAAATCCAGATAACCCCAACTAAATATTTTAAATTAGCTAAACTATAAATATGATTCATTTCACAATTAAATGTGAGATGAATTATGTTATTCAAAATATGCAATTATTTCCATATATTAATTTTAGAAACTGCGAACTGAAAATGTTCACAAGATATGTGTCATCGACTCGTTTCTGACTCTTAGTGATCTTGTGAACAGAGGTTTCCATCCCACTCGGCCTGTTGTCTTTTTTTTTTTTTTTTTTACAGCAGTTAAGTTCAAGTTGGTAAGTTACTTTATGCTGTCCATCCAATTCATTTGAGGTCTTCCTCTCCTTCTCACGCCCTCAATCTTCGCCAACATAACTGTCTTTTCCAATGATTCATTTTGCTAGCATAATATGCCCAAAGTACACCAATTCTCTTTAGAGATCACCGTCTCCAAGGAGCATTCTGTCTTTTACTCACTAAAACCTTATTAGTCATTCTTGCAGTCTATGGGATTCTTAATAGTCTCATCCACTCCCTTAATCCAAATGAATCCATTCAACTCTGTGTTTCTTCTTAATAATCCAGATTTGGCATCCATACATTATTATTAGAAATACCATTGCTTATATACAATCCCAACTTTCGTGGCCTTACTAACACCTGCATCTTTCATAATTTGTTAGGTTTAACAGTTTTTTTCCCCTTCATAACTATCCTTTTAATTTCATCTTCACATTATTTCTTATTCTAAACCACAGTCATTAATAACTATCAACGACCTCTATTTTATCTCCCTCAATCATAAATTCATCTAAATTGCCAGAAGCAACTTTTCTTTTGCTGATGTTTAAATTAAGCCTGGCTTTATTGCTTTCCCACTTAACCAGCAGAAACAACCGCTCCAGCTCATTCTTAGTTTCTGCTATGAGGGATGTATTATCTGCATATCTTTAATCATTTATTTTTCTGCCACCAACAATAATTCCTGCTGAGTCTTTGTCTAAGTCAGTCATTTTCATTATATATTGTGAGACCTCTACCCTTTTCCCACTCGAACACCGTTTCTCCAAATTTTTTTTTTTTTTTTTTTTTTTTTACAGAAGAT
Source organism: Typopeltis vanoorti (assembly GCF_054136105.1). Lineage (NCBI taxonomy): Eukaryota > Metazoa > Arthropoda > Arachnida > Uropygi > Thelyphonidae > Typopeltis > Typopeltis vanoorti. Next base: position 86,475,926 of record NC_143561.1, on the reverse strand, counting down.
TCTTGGTTCTTATACAGCTCTCTAATCAAGAAAATTAGAAAATCTAACATGTGATGAGATCAATGGTATTCCATTGATCTCATCACATTCCAGTCTGTTGTGATTCACAAAAACGCTTTCTTATCTACTCTATAATATAAAATTATAAGCTTTTTTTTGTCAAGTTATTTGAAACGTTTTGAAACTCAGGGGCTACCCTGAGTGTCGAGTCTTCAAAATTCGAGTCATCAGAATTCAAGGAGAATCGGCCTACTAGTTCGGAACTCGGGGGGGATTGGGCGCCTTAGCCTCCCCCCCTAGTACTCATAAAACAGATGAATACTTCCTTCTGAAATTCTCTTATTCTTTCTATAATACGTCTCACGTTCTATTTGGTCTATACTTCCTTTACCACTCCTAAAGCCTGCCTGTTCTTCTGGCATTTCTCTATTCACAGATGGCTCTGCCTTTTTATTTTGGATCATAATATAACACGATAGTAGTCATTCATAAAAAGTAATCCATGACAGCAGCTAACAATGGCGACTTGCTTAGAGGCGCGGCATTTTTTTTTTTTTTTTTTAAAACTAAAGTTTATTTCCAACACGTTTGTTTACGATTTAACGTTCAGCAGTCTTAACTGCTAGGAAAACTGATCTTTCGTGTGGCAAAGGTGTCAACTGTTAAAGGGACTATATTTATTATATAAATGAAAATTTTCACAATATATAAAAAAATTGGAGTCTTTTCCCCATAAACCGCTTTCATTCGATTTACTCAAGCGTGCAAAATAAGATTTAAAGAAGCATTGGTACAAAATATTTTTGCGTAGACATATCTTAGGAGATTTCCGTATAAATCTCAATATTTGTCAAGTGATATTTGTTGAGTGCAAATACCTCTCAACAGGTGGTCGTGGGTATATATAAATGCCCAAGTCTGAAGATTCAAAAGAGAAACAAAACAAACTAAAACCATATTCTTGTAGATAAATACTGCTGAAAAATTGCCAACGGTGTTTTGGGTTTATGAAAAATCTCTTGATATGCAATGACCTAAGCTATTAGGTCACCCAGATGCTAGATACAGCAATATTTCAGCAGATTACTTATTACAGATTAGTACACAGATACGCGAGCATTTAATTTTCAAATGAAATACTTCACTAAGATTAACTTCCAATTTAAATGTTATGCTGTGAATATTTTCATGTCTTGAGAGTTACTACCAATGATCATTACTTCTGTAATGATCGTTTTGTACACAGTTGAAATATTTGTGTCTTCCATTAGGTATGATGGAACTACAGAAATATTTCCCTCTAACATAAGATCAATTGCAACCATCACGCGACTGTGCATTTACTTGGAGTGAATATTTTATTATTCTTCGCTGATATTTTGCTATTTAACATATGTGATTAAGTTTATAAACGCCTCTCCCCAAGTTTTACTCATCGTCTGCAAATGAGGGCATTTCACTTGGTCTTATATTTCCTTCTAACGGTAGGATTAAAGATGCATTCAAGTTTTTGTAGGGGTGGTTATGATGCTTTCTGATCAGGCTTACGTTTTTTTATTGCATGTTGGAAACTCGCTATGCTCCAAAACACACGGATATTAACTGCATTGAATGTTTCCATAACCCATCAACAACGTCGGTAACGAATTTTTTTACCTTTTTTTTTTTTTACAACTGCTTTAGCATGCCGACCTAAGTTTTCTATATTTATCCACTCCTTTGTAATAAAACTACAGCCGGAATTGAGCTAGTTGAATTCCTTTACAATCTTTTCTCTTATGAGTGCATTATTGTTAGCCATTCAAAGGAGTGTTCGGAGTCTTTCAACATGTATTGATTATCAGTCAAGAGATGCATTTTAACAAGCTCCCTTATTCAATCCTTCTGTGAATAACTGTTTTAGTACGACTGAAGTTATCTGTTCTTTCAATAGTATTGCTTAACTATCTTCTGGGCTTTATTATACACTGATGTGAAGATCAAAGTAAGCTTCATTTTTCGACTAAACTGTGCTATATTCTCATTTCGTTTCTTTATGCATATATCATTCGGGTGGCCATAAAATATCTTTCCCTCTTTGGAGGCATCTGTAGCTAAAACCAATAAATCTGTAGCTAAAACAAACAATAAATGAAATGAGACCAAATTTTATATCAAGACTTTTGAAGGCATAAGGAGATGATTTCAGCGAAAAAAAGATTTAGTACCAAAAGTCGCCGATAGGGAAAATTTTGGAGCCGAAAACAAGCGGATACTTGCATTAAAGGCAGATAAAATGGAAGCTCAGCACATTGAAAATCGTGTATATGGTCCAAGGGACCCTAATTCTGATGAATAAAACATTTCCTGTGAGTTCAATCACTACATTAATTTCTGTGTCTCTCGCAAGTTATTGTTTTAGTTTAATTATTATTATTATCGTTGTAACGCGCCACATATCCAGCTGGAATGAGTGACGCGGCTGTCGCTTACGCCGTCGAAATGTTATTATTCCATTTTATCTGCCTTGAATGTAATTATCCCCTTGTTTTCGGCTCCACCAGCGCCAACATTTTCACCCTATCGGTGACTTTTGGTACTATTCCCCCCCCCCCGCGGAAATCATCTCCCCATGCCTTCAAAAGTCTCAATATAAAATTTGGTCTCATTTCGTTTATTGGTTTTAGCTACAGATGCCCCTCCAAAGAGGGAAAGATATTTTATGGCCACCCTGTATTTATTACAAAGTGGAGTTATATAATGTGTGAAATTTATTCAACGTGTGTAAAATCAGTGTCTTATTTCTTACAAAAAATCAAAATGCAATAATGCCCGTGTCAACTATATAATTAGACTAAATTCCATCAAATTATAATATTGTTTTATCTTTTATCCAAGTAATATTCCTGAATTCCAACAGATTGGTCCTCATTTATCAGTAACTTAATCCCTGCCAGCCTCTGAAGGCCAAATATCAACTTATCGTAGGCTCACCTTCGCTGTTTTTGTAAGGAATATCCCATTACAATTTGAATTAACATCTTCATGAATAAAACAGAACGTACATTTGAAAAATGTATACGTTCAACAGAAACTATGAAGTCGTGAAGAAGGAAACAAAATAACGGAGGAACATTTTTTCCCATTTCAAAATAATTGGAATATTGTTCAAATGTATACATTTAAACTAATGAATATTGTACTAATGAATAATATTGGGAAAAAACAAATACAAAATATTTTTACGTAATCGTGTGCTTTATATGTCCCGTATATTCGTTCTGCGTTAAACGGTTACTAAAAAGAAATAAAAAAATAAATAAAAAATAAGTCCGTTTAAAGCGTTTTCTATATCGCAGTCAAGCTAGTAAAAAGTGCAACGATGAAGCATTTTGATTATCCATTTTCCTCTAACTTTATCCAATTTTGTTTTATATATAAACATTCAAACTATCATTCATGAAAAGGTTCAAGGATAGAAGCTTAAGGTCAAGGCTTTTAAAGCCGGGATAATTTAAGATCTTGATATTCTTTAACAGCGACAGCTTGTTTACTGAAAGCTCCACACGTCGCTTTTTTCACTCCCTCCCTTAACCACACCACTAATTTACACAGCATTTCACTTCATAATAAGTACGTCAGAAAATTTGATGCCATTTTTGAATATAAATATATTTACATTACATAAGGCGAAATTCCACGCATGGCGTTTGTAGTTGAGTGCAAATGTAAACAGACGCATTTCAACTTGCTCCTCGTTTTGATATACAAGCATACAATTCGATTATAAAAATACTTTAGAAATTGTTAGTTATCGATCGATTTCTTTCAGAATATTTTTTCCTCACTCATTAGTAGAATCGTCCCTGAACTGAAATCGATGTGGAGGATGACAAAAAAAAAAAAAAAACAGTACTTAAGTAAATTAACTTACTGGCTGTTTTCATATAACCAATCCATGAAGAACCGGTTGTAAGAAGGCGATGTTGTATAATGGGACCCAAAATGAAGGCTTTGGGAGGAAATAATAAAAAAAAGGGTGCAGCATGTATGCCTCGAAAATTAATTTTAGGTTACTGAAAGTAATGAAATTATTTTAGTTAACTTTGAAAGATGGCACAAAACTCTTAAAAGATTCATTACGCTTCTTTTATTTTGAATGAAGGAAATAAGACGCCATCGTTCTTATGATTTTTCTACTTTTAAGATCCGTGGAGTTAATATATTAGTTCCTAGAAAAACCTCGGAATTTACCAGTTATATCACTTACTAAATCAACATACTGTGTTGATGCTGCTCTCATATTCGTTGCATGGGAACTTTTCCAAATGAAAAAAGGTATACGCTTCCTCTCCTGAAGAAAATTTCGCCTACGTACATCTTTTTAAATGACAAAGAAAATAAATCATGACGTACAGAAGTTTGAAACTTCTTTTTCTTCCCCTCCCACCGCCACCACCTATGAATAAATAAAACAGAAAATCACGTGAGCCTAACCTCGATTTAAAATTTAGGAAGATTCTCCATTCATTTTAAAAGCTGTACTGCCAACTGAGGTTATTCGAAATTTAAAGCTCGTCACTACTTAAGTCAAATATATCGAAGACAGCCATATAAGGTAGGTTGCTTCACATTGGGAATTGAATTCATTTGACAGGATAAAAATCAGGTTTCGGTATGTATATTGTAGGATCTAATAGTAGAATACAAATATTAATACTGAAGAATAAAGTTCATTTTAGTTTATTAAACAGTATTGATTCACAACACAGAATGATAAGAAAATACTTAATATTTATTAACTTATTAGCTGATATTACATACAGCATCTTCAGAGCACAAGAACACTGTCACTGGTACCACGGTGGAACTAGTTTAAAAAATATTAACGGATAATACAAGGAAGAAAAGTCTTAATTGGCGCCATCTATTGTTGAATAAAGAGAAAACAAGTATTAATTAGATCTTAAAATGACCGTCTCCCAGATTTTTGGTAAATTATACAGCCATACTTGTTGAGGTTTGGAGTATGTTTTAAAGCTGCTGATTCCAAAAACAATCTCTCTGACTTACCACTTCTGTGTAGCACTTTTCAATTCCAATTAATCCTGTGTGAAGGAGTATCCAAGGCATTGTCTGCAAGACCCCACTTGTCATAATGATAGTATCGAATGCATTTTTTTTTTATGTTCTCCAAGGCAGTTTTCCTGTCTGTCCATAGTAAGCCAGGTCACAAGAACAGAGCACTTCATACATTCCTGGGTGTGATAAAGAAGACAGTTTTGTCCTCAGGTGAACGGATTTCGTATATAATTTAAATATGATGAGCAGCTGATATTTACTAAGCACTCTGGATACTCGAATAAAGTTCATTATATGAACTTCCCAGTTATCTAAAAGTAACATTAGGGCAGGACGACAATTCGCAGCTTCCACAACATTCTCGAGGAATCAACCGGAATTTCAATCACATATCGACTAAATGTCATAAGAAATTACTACTCGGCCAAATGTTACTTTTTAAAAAGCAGAGCAAGGGCTATTACAAAATAAAAGATTAGTTAAACAATCTAAACACGTTTATTTAGTTGTTAATGAATTTCATTACCCGGTATGAGACCACACTCTGCTAGATGACTGGAAGCCATTCTGGATGGGGCTTGATGAAACAGTACGTCCACAGTAACTCTTCAAGCAATTCAAATGCTGCAGCATTTAAGTACACATTGGGTTTCGATCAGATGGAGCTGCACTGCAAGAACTAAATGTGTTTCGTCCCAACATCAGTACATCGAGAATCGACTCGCCCCATCCTGGATTTATCATAGATTTAATAAAGAACAAAAATTAAAAACTGCCGACTAGGGCTCGGTTAACTTGAGGAAGAAGTGATGTTAAGAACCGCTGGGCAGCATGTCATAGTACAGAAATTTCGGCTCATGTTTTTGGTATCAATGTAAGTAGAGTATGGGATCTCTAATAGTCGGATACAAATATTAATATACTGAATAATAAAGTTCTCGCACCTCAGAGTACTTGTCAGAATCAATACATTAGAGCGAAATAAGTTTAAAAACAAACACTGACATTGGAGTAAGGAAGTAACTAAAAAAGAGATTAAATGCGTCATATTCGACGTATACGTTGTGGTTGCTGAGAAGCCACCACAACGTATACGCAGAAAGCCTATGCTGAAATCCAAGATATGGGGCCTCTATTTCAAGAACAACATATCGTATCAAAATTTACTTCAACTATCATTTACAGATGGGGGGGGGGGAGGAGAACGGTCAACAAAGTTACTTGGGCTGATTAGAATTGGACTCTTCGTCTGATTAAGATATTCTGTTTGCGTACCTTACTGGGTACACACTGCCAGTATGTTGAACACTCACAGAGAACGCACAGAATATTGGAGTTGAGAATCTCCTGTCCTATACAATGCGGAGCTACAGTATACTGCAAGAATTTCAATGAAAAGAAATTCTTTTCATTGAAATTCTTACATGGCAAGAATTTCACGACCTCTAGAATAGCATTTCATTTCGATGGTTTGAACTGTGGAAAGTCTCACTGAAAGAACGTTGTACCAGTAAGCATAATAACTAAACGTGAAAAACATAATGTTAGATTACTAATATATGAAGAGCCAAAGGCTTCAATTCGGCGACATTAACTTATTTAAGTTAAGGGATATTACATCCCATATTGTTTCTTAGCCGAATGAGAAACTCAAAGAGTTTCATGCCGAATATAGAAGCTATATAAAGTTCGGCGATTCCAAGCGTAAGCAAAATACCTGGATAGTGCAGCAACTGACCCTTTAGGTAGTGCAAGCTGAGGCAACTCATAGCAAGGGTGGAGCAAGCTCCGATCACTATTCTTGATATTTACTCATAATGTGAACTTAGCTCCTAGGAGCTGTATTCCTGTTCAACATTATGAGAGAAGGTCACTACCCAGACCGGTTTCAACCTTTCTTGAGGTCTCATCAGTGAGTAGCTATACTCTTAAGTTATGGGATATTACAAATATGGGATGAAAAAAACAATATGGGATGTAATATCCCTTAACTTAAATAAGTTCATGTCGCCGAATTGAAGCCTTTGGCTCTTCATATATTAGTAATTTATTAGGACACCTTCTTGGCAATTTTCATAGAAGGGATGCAAGTTCTGTTTGCAACAAACTTGGTATTAACTAGGTCTAGCTACTCACTGATGAGACCTCAAAAAAGGTTGAAACCGGTCTGGGTAGTGACCTTCTCTCATAATGTTGAACAGGAATACAGCTCCTAGGAGCTAAGTTCACATTATGAGTAAATATCAAGAATAGTGATCGGAGCTTGCTCCACTCTTGCTATGAGTTGGCTCAGCTTGCACTATCTAAAGGGTCAGTTGCTGCACTATCCAGGTATTTTGCTTACGCTTGGAATCGCCGAACTTTATATAGTTTCTATATTCGGCATGAAACTCTGAGTTTCTCATTCGGCTAAGAAACAATATGGGATGTAATATCCCTTAACTTAAATAATGTTAGATGAATAATGTGATTTCATATAATTTCCAAAGAGAAATCGAAAACTTATTAGGAAATGGCGCATTGAAACAATGCTTTTCCATTTTCACGGCTGATCGGATGTTCTGTTGCTGAGGAAAGGTAAACAAAATAGTAAGAATGAAAATAGGATTAAGAACAGAGAGAAAACTACCCAGAAACAATATCTGTCAATGATCAGAAAATTACTGAAGGAATATGTTTGCCGTATTAGTTATGTAGAAATAAAAGCAGCTTTAAAAATTGCACTCCATGAATGTCTATGATCATAAAGTATATAATGATTATTTCACTTACATGAAGATCTAAAAATGAGTATACTTTTATTCTGTGATTAAATAAATAAATGCATTTATTTCTTCCTTCATTGCTATTACCGTTAAAAAAAAAGATGAGGAAAGAGAGATTAAGTCACCCGTGGAGGTTGGGTTTCGGGTGCATATGACTCGATGACTGGATTACACTAAAAGCAATTTAAACTATGATGCGCGTATGGCTGTCAACTTAATGTTTTCTCTGAGTTTATTTATTTATTAATTTTTATTTTGGTAGGAAGGGTAGGAGAAGAACCCCTGCATGAAAGCTAACACATCTTCGGTTTAAAAAGGTGCCTCATGTCCTATTTTTTCATCCGGATCGTTTAAGACCCTTAGGGCTGAGATATTTCTGATAGGTACTGATATAAATGTCCCTTTAAAAAGAAAAAAATCTACAAATCAAACAAAGGACAGATAATAATACTATTAAATGCTTTAACAACAAAAAAAATCCTTAATTGGTTACTTGAAGACTTTTTTTCTCATTGCGATACACCACTTATTTAAGGAGGGAGAGCGAGCTATCAGCATTTTTCATATTAGTGTTTCAGAAAGTGTCATCTTTTAATAGCATCCGGCGCTTGACAATCTTCCTGCGAAGAATTTCAGCGCGGACTGCTGATTTTGTCTAAGCTTCGACAGCTGCAGTCATCTCATTAACTACAAATTCAAGGTGAGCACACTTCAGTTAGAAGCAACACGTGAAAGTAATGGTATAATTGATTTGATCACAGTGCATGCGCACTGTGATCAAATCAACTATACCATTACTGTTGGAAACAATGGTGATGACCCATTTAACCTGTGTATACTTTAAAATGCAAATACATAAAGACTCCTTTTCGCAATTGCTGCAAGTTATGTACTGTGTTAATGATAGGCTCTAGATTCTTTAAAACACTGCACTGGTTCCAGATTGCGGAAGGATTATAAACAGTGCTAAGGAGTTAGGTCAAAACTACTACTGAAAAAAAAAGTTTCTGAAATTTCGTAAGTGTTTCACCAAGTGGGAATTCAAAGTTGCCCCATATTATTCCAAACGGTCCGATGTAATTCACCCCCTTTCACACTTTGTGATTTTCTTTTCCAATTAAAAACAACTGTTGGATAAAATTCAGTTACCTGTTGTCCTTGATCAATTGCCGTTGCCATCACATGCTATCTATACTGAACGTTACTGGCTGATTTAATGTGCGTTCTGATGTACAAGTTTCGGAACGCACTCCTTCACAGCTGGTTACTGTATCCACATTATCTTGCGAATCGTATCCTGTTTTAGTTTCCTGCCTATATTGACTGTAGTGAAGTAACAGATGGCACGCAGCTCCATCTATCGAGCATCAGTGACCTTGTGTTTAGGACGTCATAAGCGCGGATGACACACCCTCTAGTATTAGTGAAATTTCACAACTCTACTGCATTCACAGCGAAACCGAATACAGTTACAGTATATATGCTGCACCGTACAATCGATCGATCTTGTTCATGAGCTTCTGGTAAATAAGTTATGCTGTGTTGTTGCTATGAAATTGTTTCTCTAGTATAGTAATATTTTATGGCTACGTTGGGAAATAATTACAGCCGAATAAAAATTGTTTCGTAAGATTTTTTTTTTTTTACTTATGAGGTTCAACTAAAAAAACTACTGTCATAAAATTACGAAAAACTAGCAACAACTTTATCCTACTATTCTTCTGGGAGTGATGCATAAAGTGAGATGACTTACCTCATTTAAGTATTGCTTATGATTTTAAAGATAAAAGAAATTTATGCCCCTCCTAATTGGTCGTAATGTTCATTAGTTTTATTTTATATTGAAATGTTTGCCTATTTGGGATCTGAAGAGTGTCGTCTCTCCATAATCTGAATAGAAAAATATTCAACGAACGAGGATGCATAAATCTAAGACCAGGGCGAACGGCTTTTTTTTTTTTCACTTTAAAACAAAATGTAGTTTCTCCTGTTCATCCCTCCTAAGTAAAGGTGTGTAGATTACACCAACTAAGTCCATAGGGCAGTATATTGTGTTTGCAAGTGCGTTTTATCTGGATGAAACCTTGCTCCTCTCGTAAGACAGGCGCCATTCTTTTTCCTCAGACAGCTAACCGTTACTTGGAAATCTAAAGATAACTAAACAGTTAGAGTGACGTCCGAATTCTCCAAGCTTAAATCAGATAGAAATCCTTGAGCTATTGCGAAGAAAAACTATAAATCGATAATCTGATATTGGTTCCTCAATAAAAAAAAAATGCCACATGCAAAACATTTTGCAGTCGTCACGACCTCTTGTATTAAGATTTAGCAAAATATATGAAGATGCTAAGAGTAGTAAGCAGTGTTATGCAAAAATATAAGATTTTTCTGGAAATGAAAAACCCTTCAAATATATTCAATTTCACAACAGCATCTTCTTAAACAGGAAATTTCTCCTCTCAAAAACAATCGAGAAATTAAATCATAACGAAGAAAAAATTTAAAGGTAATTAAACTCTGATCATTTTTAGCCGATTTGTAATTTTCCACCCTCCCTATTAAATTTATGTCACCAATATATAAAATTTAGCACTCACAACATCAATTTCCGAATAAAATGAAATGCTATTCAACTTACCACACTCCCCATTTCCACTTCATGGACTCGTATGGTATCACTAAGCAGTGTGCGGTAATCCTCATCTGGCCTTCCTTCTCTTGATGGCGTGTCTCGGTTGATCGTTGGGTCACTAAAGCTAGGTGCATCCGCAAAATCTAGGTCATTATCCGTCACCATAGCAACTGCAGTATCATCACAATATCCTTGTGCCATAGCCGCTAGATCACTACTCGATACATCCGGATGACTAGAACTTAGGCGGCCAACATTTTGGAGATTGTGTTTCCGACGCGAATGATAATCTTTGCTGCGAGATCGTAGTTTGTGCGGTGCAAATCTTTTGAGCGTTGTCCAGACACTTTGTATTCGTTTTCCCGATTTGAAGCCGAGGATCTTTTTATAAGGGCTTGAAGGTTCTGTAAGGACTTGAGGAGTGACAGGCCGTGAACCACATCCTTCGTCAGAGTTTTGGGAAACATCTGAATGACTCTTGGCCTTGAATTTTAACCTCTTCATTGTCGAACTTCTGTCGGTTTCATTCGGCAAGTCAGGATCTTCTCCTGCTGTAAATAGAAAGCAATGTTTCGTTTTTACCTCGAAAGAAAAAGTTATATAAAACACTAATCAGCTTTAAGGATTCCTATTAAATGACCTACATCGAGACACGATTCATGAAACAAATCAGCATTTTTGGAATCGCACAAACTTATATTAAGGCCAAAGATTTGTGCACGCAATTACTACCTTCATTCTGTGCAGGATATCACACTATACCTGATTACGATGAATTTCCTAATATTCCATCTCATCTCTTCCCCCTCGACATCACCATTCCAAAACAATTTGGATTTTACATTTAGGGTAAGCAAATATTAACAGTCCGTTGGACTTCATTACTTTTAAAAAAAAGGAATATTTAATAGGTTAGGAATAATTCTCTAAGTTGTGAACACTATTCACTGAGCATTTCCAATATCAAATCACTTTTCTTTACTAAGACGCTTACTATGTCAATTAAAGTTAAAGATTTTTCATTAATGGATTGCCTGTTGACATCATGCGTTAAAAGATAATAAATATCCAAGTAATGTATTTTGTATTATGATATAACACAGTTTCTATTTAAGTGAATAAGCTTATCCGTCTAGCATTACATGCCAGACGCAAATAATGAAACTTCTGCTGACAACAGCAGTGTTTTTGTGTGAAACAGAATGCCCACACAGCGAGATGAATGTCTCGTTACCGCTACGCGTGTCGAATGTATCGTAAACATTGGGAAATGTTCTGTAATGGAAATTTACGGTGTGAACCTTAGCATTATTTTTTTTTTTTTTCGATTTTAATCTTATGAACGTGTTTGTTGGCACTTCTTGATGTTGTTCTTAATTAAAAATCAAGAAAATATTTCACAATGAAAGACTAATTTATTATTAGTGCTAAAGCTCATGCCACACAAAGTGAAATTTGGTAATGGGGTGTTTTTCCAATTTGTATTTTTCGTATTTCTTTTATTACCATTTTAGTTTATTTATGAACATGTAATAAGTATTGAATAATTACAAGTATTTTGGGCAAGCCGTGAGTAGGTTAGATAAATTTATGAGATTGGTTTAAGAGTCGAACCTATTCCATCGCTAAGCCTAATTTGGGCTTTTTGATATGCTTTGGGAGTGATCAATGATTGGAATGAGTTGCCGTAGTCATTTGCGAATGCTTTGTTGGTGAATGAGTTCGAGCCAAGGTGTGACAGCTACTGTTCAAATAGATGGAGATTTATTTTGCAAACTAAGTCGTTGGCAGTTGTGTACATCCACGACAAGACTGTTAATCAGAAGTGTCAAAATGGTGACAGTTCGGCAAACATCTCTGCTTCTTATGATCGTATGATTCTGTCGCAAAATTTGAGACAGATTTACGTAAAACGAGAATAACTTAGGCGAACATCAGTCATCTCGTGGTAAATATACAGCAGCATAATCAATTTAAAGAAACGTTAATGCAGACAAACAAAAGTTAGATTAACTATTCCCATAGTAGCTGGGAGATAGAAAAAGATCATTTCAGGGCCAGTTCATCGTCTCGACTTTGCACCTTTAGTTTTTTTTTTTATTCTTACCTGTGGAGTTGCGTAACGTATGAAGCATGCACGTCAAAAGTGACTTCACAAAAGTTAAAGACGAAATTATACGCTACAGATACAGTAATTATAATCCGCGAATGTTAGATCAGCTGCGTTACAAGTTCTATATGCCAAGTTACAGAGGGCGCTCACCTTGAACTTATTCACCTTACCTCAAATAAACGTTATATTCCAAACTATCATTCACATTATTCGATGCTGCTATAGATTATTTTTTTTTCAAAAAGTAACTGCATATAAAATAGTGGTATTGTTTTATGGAACTCCTATACAATACACCTTTTGACATGTCACAGTGTAGGAGAAAGAAACAATGCAACATTGCATTACCCACAGAGAAAGAATAGTCAAGTAAAATGTACTATTTTCCACAAGGACCGTATCGATCTGAATACACTGGCTTCAAAGATTATAGTATACTAGCAATAATTTTTTTCCGATTTTATCTGAGATGACATGTACCTATGAGCAATACTTTATGTGTGCGTGTGCATGCATATATATATATATATATATATATATATATATATACGCGCACGCACACACAGGTGTCCAAAAGCTAAGGACGAAGTACAATTTTACCGGCATATGAAGAAGAAAAAAAAATTCACAACAAAAGTCAAATGTGGACATAAATTTATTACCAGCATACTAGCAATAATTTATTATTATTATACGGGCACCTTCATGGAGTCCAAAGACTCATCACCGGAGACAATCTATCATGCCTCTCCTCGAACTCATTAAGAGATAAAGCACTCAACTGACTCTGGCAACCCATTCTACTCATTCACAACTCTGCAAGCAAAAAATCTAGTCCAATTAAATTGCAACACGTTTTTGGAAAAGTTACAAATTTCATAAGGCAGTAGTTAAAGAATTAATGTGCAGTGCTTGCAGAAACTATGCGGCGAGACATTTCAGTATGGAATATGTCCACCCCGAACTGCGATGCAGCTCTCACAACGTTGAATGCTTAACACTATGCTTAACACCATGTAATTCATGAGTTCTTGAGGCAAACTGGCCCGCTTCTCCTTCAGAGCAAGAATAAGGCTTTGTTTTCTGGACGGGAATTGGGAGCAGCAATGAGTCTCCCTATTGCGTCCCAAAGATGTTCTATGGGATTGAGATCCGGAGAGTGTGCTGACCACTCGATTCGATTAATATCCTCGGTCTCCAAAAGTATCTCCACTTCTCGTATACGATGTGGTATGGCACTGTCATTCATAAAAATGAATTCTTTGCCTACAGCACAAAAGGAACAGTCGAACATTATATTGAACAACTTCACTGCAATATCGTTCACCAGTCATACGCCGTTCTTCCAGCACTTGTGGCTCGGTGTATCCATTAAGCATAATGCCTCCCCCCACACCATGACCCCAGTATCTATCCCTTTCAAGAACATTCTCGCGATGGTACGCTGTACCACTTTCAAGTTAGATCAAGTATCATCTAGAATCACAGGCAAGACTAAAACGACTCATCTGTAAAGAGTACATTAGCCCAATTGGTGTCTTGTCCAATGTTTATGGATACACCACCACTGAAAACCTGCTCAACGATGAGCTGTGAATAAAGGGACGCAGACCACAGGCCTTTGGGCGTATAGGCCTACTTACCACAGTTTGTCGAGATATCCGTGTACCTGTGTTTGAATGGAGCCGACTTAAAAGATGACCTGCCGTGGTGCATCGATTACGTTTCGTCGCTGTTATAACCAAAAATCTGTCATCATGCTCAGTGGTAAAGGAACGGTGACCTCTTAGCAAACGACTGGAACACATTCCATTAATTTGAAACGCTTCTCAGAGCCTGGATACAACTGTGGGATTCCACACTATCTCTGGCGATATTAATTCTGCGGCCTTGAAACTTTCCAATAATTCTTCTCCGCGTGAAACCATCTAGATGATGTTTTTGAGACATCATAAGACATCCAAGTTTGCAACTTTATTCCTTCATGAAAAGAGCTTCCGTCAAACACAATTCGCTTAGTGCAGTTTTTTTTATCTTGTCAAGTGTTACCAAGTGATCACTTTGCGCGCGATTCGAAAATTTGAATGTGTATCTGCTTTCTTCTCGAAATCGTCAGTTATACAAATCACCATAAGCCGATTCATTGTGTGTGTGCATATATATAAAATACACAGACACACAAGACATTACGTCTTTTGTGTGTCTGTGTACGCACATTAAGAAAACAGACCGTTCCTGAGAAATGAGTCATGTGGTGCAGTTTGCGATATAAATCAGGCAGACAGGATTCCGAAGGTTCTGTTTTTTGTGTCTGATGCATCAGAATAGATAATAAAAGGCGTGACTTAAATGACTTTGAACGTGGTATGATTGTTTGCTTCAGACGAGCTGGTACCAGTATCTCACAAACATCTATTCTTCTGTGCTTTTCACGCACAACAGTGTTCGGGTGTACCAGGAGTGGTATAATAACCAGGCGACTTCAAGTCAACGGCAGTCCTTAAACATCTCATTTATGCGTGAGGCCAGAGAAGAATGACAAAGATTGTGAAACGCGATAAGAGGGTCACAACCAGTCAAATCACAGCTCGGTACCAGAGTGGTAGTACGAACATCATCTCGTAGAACACAGTTCGCCGCCCACTGTCACGGATGGAGTAAGGGCAGACGACCATCCCAGCTCCCACTGCTGTCAGCTAAGAACAAGAAGATGCGGCTTCAGTGGACACGTGATCAATACTGGACAGCTGAGAACTGGAAAAATGTCGCTTGGTCTGGAGAGTTCCGGTTGGTACTATGGTATGCTGATGGTAGAACCAGAATATGGCGGGAACATCAGGCCATGGAACCTTCCTGCCAAATAGCAAACCTTTGGCTGATGGCGCGGGAGGGTTATGATGTATTTTCTTGGCGCACGTTAAGTCCCCTGATACCAATTGAACACCAACTGAATGCCACAGACTATCTTAACATCATTGTTGATCGTACACCCATTCATGGCTGCAGTTTACTCAGTGTCAAAAGAGTGCTTCCAGAAAGACAATGCGCCATGCTACAAAGCGCGTAGCGTGTTAAAGTAATTCGAGGAACAGGCCAGCGAGTTTCCTTTATTTCAGTGGCCAACTCAGTCCCCAAACCTCAAACCAATAGAGCATCTGGGATGAGATGGAACACGCAGTTCACAGCAGCAACGTGCCACCATCCAATGTGCCACAATTGGACGATACCGTTGTGAGAGCGCTGATAAACATCCCAGAGGAACATTTTAGACAGTTAAATCAATGCCACAGACACGGGACATTCTTAAGGCAAAAGGGATCCAACTCATTAAATGCTGTTTCTAATAAAGTCGCCACTCAGTGTATATAGCGAAAAAATTTTCTAAATATTTAGTTTGTTAATCATTATTTTGAAACATCAAAAGCACATCGAAAAAGCAGTAAGAACGATTCATCGATCCTCCTAAAAGTGCTGAAGATTGGACCATCCCAAATGCTGTTTGAAATGGAACCTCCAGCATACACACTATCAAGCTAAAATTAAACTCATTACCATCAATTCTGAGGTAACGTCACTCAAAGTTTTCTGGATTCTAGGAGGTTCATAGAAGCAAATCTTCTAATGCCTTTTATTTTTTTTTTTCAAGAGGAACAGGAGGAGGTCTTTTATCTCTAACCTTTTGAAGATCGATGAGCAGCAACCAGTTTCCACTCTTTAGCAAATTACTGATGCGCCGACACTATTATTGAAGGCTTTCAAAGGAGAAATTATGGTAGCCAAGTATCGTAATCTTCTAGCTAATCCCTAACAAGTATATACATGTATATCACACACAGCGCAAGTTCTATGGTCGATTTTGAATCGAGTTAAAATCGTAGTTTCCGAGAGTAAACTCTACTTGCCTGCCGAAGAAAGTCCAAAGAAAGGTTCTTCTAGGGGACGACGAGCGTCTAACAAATGTTATTTCTTCAAGCAGTCTAGCGCTATAGAAGCAAATAACATTGCTACAGAGCCATCCAGTTTCCTATAATAAACAAAAAAAAAATATACACTACATACAATCAATTTATAGAGAGCATCAGCTCTTAGACTTCAACGACGGTCTATTGCAAGAATTATAGCGCAGACTGAAGAAAAAAATTCCCACGTATGACTCTTCAGTTTGCGGGGGAACAGAGAATTCCCCTGAGCACAGTTTATCTGGTAGCCTTACTGCAGTTTTTGAATACAAAATAAAAACGAGTGCATCTTCGTTCTGATAGAATTACTAGCAAAATCACAGCATTCTTGCAATCTGTATATTCTGAATCTTGAAGACTCGGTAATTCGTGTGGATTCTCAGACTGATTTATTTGATTTGAAGAACTGAGACTAGAAAATAAAGAACATTTCGGAACTTTCGTCGTTAACATTAGATTGCTTGACCATATTTTGCATCGGTACAAATCTTAAACATTTCCTTAAGCCATTCGCCAGTGAAATAGCATTTTGCAAGATGTAACGATTGCTTCACCCATTTACCAATTAGAAAGTCATGCGACGAACTGAGGCTCACCATTCAAAGCGCATGAACACGCAGCCTTTGTATGGAAAGAGCGTGTGCTACATATTGCAGAACTACGCATTCACGAACAGTGGCGGAAAGGAGGAAGCCCGAAAGGCAAATTCTCCAAAACTTGGATAGTATATGAAATGATCTTGAACAAATGGTCACTAAGAAATTCGCTGCCATTACTAGATTGTCATGCAACCCATTTTCGAACGCTATAAAAGGGGGGGGGGGGTCAAAATTAAAGGAAGTATATAAGCTTCTTTACACATCGAAGTTTCGGGGTTAAATTTTTTATTTAGAAATTGCCAAAGTAAATTAACAGCATCCTGTCCTGAGCTCAAGGCGATATTAGTAAATTCACTTATTTTGAATAAGATGCAATAAAATATTTTATATATTTAGTTGATCATTGTGTTATGGAAACAAGTCAGACAAGTGATCGGTTATCTACCTACCAAATTTCAGTTTAATTATTTCCTTATCACGACTATAAGAAATCATGGTTGTGAATTTCAGATAGTAATCCCCAATTTCGGTTCTACTTTATTTCGTGGCTCCCACCCACATTTATTTTTATTTATTTTATTTTTTTTTACATAATCCGGAAATACTAGAGACCAAACATGGAACTTCTTTCAAGCCATTTCAGGCCTCCAATAATCACTGGCCGATGAATTCATCTCCCACCTATTCATTACCTGAAATAATTTCATCACAACACACTGCATGCAGGTCACTTATAGTTGGCTCATTGAATGCTCTTGTCTGAAGGATGCAAAACCCTGCCACTTCCATGTTAGACCTAAAAAAGGATCTGAGTTCGATTCTGAGCACATTTCGCTTCATCCATCCGACTGTGTTACAGATTTATGTACTTTGGTATACTTAATTATACGACTTCCATGAATATTATTAAACTTAATATTTTCAAAAATATAAAAAGTTTTGTATTGAATTAGTTAACATAAGACTCAATTTTTCTCAACTATTTATGACTTGAGAAGAGGTCCTCGAATTTTCCATTATTATCACGAGACAAATGAATGTACTATTCCAAATTCAGCATTAAAAATCGTATAGTGAATTCTTTTTAGAGAATTATAACGCGCAGGGCCGAGCCATGCGGTTGTGCAGATTGTGCGCCGCACAAGGGCACTTGAAGATAGGGGCGCCATTTCACCAAAGGAAATAATTTAAAAAAATAAATTTTCTTATTCTTGAATTATATCGTTTGAAGTGAAACGTTATCAATATTACCACAGATTTTATTTCACAGAGTAAGCATCGACTCAGCAAATATTTTAGAAATATTCTCGATTGTTTATTATATTTTTAGTGGAAATTGTTAGTTTAAGACAGATCGTGAATTCATTCTTACGCTGTGCTTTGCCCAGTACCGTCGACAGGATGTAGCATAGAGGCAGCCTGCCTCAGCGCTGCTTAATAAGGGCGCTCGCTCAGGCGTATTACGGCAACAAGATATTTTACAAAAATACAGCGTTTAGTTAACAAATAAAAAGGCGCCATTTCCCATTGACAGTTAAATATCTACTTATATTTTATTAATAAAAAAATTACAGTCATACATCCTAAAACTAAACATTTTCGAACCCACTTATTAGATACTTAAGGAAACAACCCATAAAGTATCATACCATGTGAATTTCATAAACTTTTATAGTCTATATAAATATATATCTATTAAATTATATTATGCATGAATTCTCCTACTCAAACTGCGTGTTTCTATCTCCCCGAATTAGTTTTATCATGTCACTGGATAAGGTTCATAGACATTTGCAGACTAATATATACTGTATATATATATATTCCTCAACAAATAGTGCAATTACAGACAATTGGGAATATAAACACTAACTAATGAATGACATCTTCCCTCCAACAGAAACTGCTATATACAACAGGTGCAATATATGGTTTTGCTTGACACTACCCCCCCCGTCATAAACGTGTTAAAACTAAGAAATATATAGTGAATGCATTTAAGATATTATTAAATAATATCTTAAATGATGAAATCGGTTTAAGAGAATTAGCATTTCAATTCAATTGTCAGCTTGTTTTGTTTGGGTAGCTCTATCTTTTGTTAATACCGCACCAATCACATGCACTTCTTAATAGTGGCTTTTTCTCTATTATACTGGCCTACAATCGCGCACATCTTTCACTTCTCATTAGTAATTTGTCAAGGATTGTTCATTACGTATCTCCATGTAAGCATATTTATTATTCAAAACATCTGAAAAATCAAATTCTGTAATTAAAAAAAAATAGTCTTGGGCCATTCACCTTAAAAATAATAGTCGGTTAAGGGGTTAAAAAATAAGTTGAAGGGAAAATTTCAGAAATTATTTATTTTGGTGGACAACTTTTAATGATCTTATTTTAAACTCTAACCAAGTGTGTTAACCCTTAGATGTCGGGAAAAAAGCCAAAGAAGTTATCTGGTGCACAAAACAGGAAAAGACAATTGCAGCGAGTACAACTGGAACATAAACTGGCTGGATCGCTGAATAAATTTTTAACTTAAGGACCACATAAAAAACGAAGAACAGAAAGTTCTGACGAAGCAAGTACTCCGTGTAGCTCTACTCCAGAAAAAGAGAGGACACAAGGTAACTATGAAGACACAAATGTTACATGCGAAAATGAAACTGGACTGTCTACAGAAGTTGCAGCAGAAGAAATATTGGATTCCGATTCAGCGAAACACGAAACTTCAAATTTTAATGTTAATGATCCAGGTACTTGGCCGAATCATAACTACCAAAGTTAGCGATTGTTTAGTTGAGCATTGCCCGCGTCAAGTGGTCAAAGAATTTCCCAAAGATGAATCTGGCCGCAAGTTTTCCGATTCATACTATCATCGAACTTAGCAAATGGAGAAAAACTTTTACGAAGTTATTTAGTTTATTCAGAATCGCGAAATTCGGTTTTCTGTTATTATTGTAAAAGATTTGGTAGTCAAAATTCCCAACTTACTAATGAATACGGTTGTAACGATTGGCAACATTTGAGTCATATAATAAAAATACACGAGACAAGTTCCGCGCACATTAAAAACTGTTCAAAATACAGCGAACTTAAAATGTCGTTGATTAAGAAATGCATTATTGATTGCACACAACAAAGATTATACGAAACTGAGAAAAAATATTGGGCAATCTGTTATAGAACGGTTAATCTACATAATACAATATTTATCAAGACAGTGTATAGCTTTTAGAGGTTCTTCACAAAATCTTTTTGAAAATGATAACGGCAATTTTTTAAAGTTACTAGAAACTGTCGCTAAATTTTTGATTCGATAATGACAGAACACTTGAATCGCATCCAAACATCACAAAAAAGGAACACTGCTCATTATTTAGGTGATAAAATACAAAATGAAATCATCCGTATAATTTCTGAAGCTATAAAACAAAAAATTTTAGAAATGAGAAATATTATTCATTAATTCTCGACACTACTCCCGATATAAGCCACACAGAACAATTATCTATTGTTATTAGATTTGTTAATCAAAATAAAGATACAAATATAGCAGAAATTCATGAACATTTTTTGGGTTTTCAATCTGTAGAAGATACCACTGGGCAAGGACTATTTCAATTTATAAAAAATTATTTTAAATTATTGAATATTAACATTTTGGATTTACGCGGCCAAGCTTATGATAACGGTTCAAATATGCGAGCCAAACATAATGGACTGCAGAAAAAAATCCTTGAAATAAATTCAAGGGCTTTTTTTATTCCGTGTGCTGCTCATTCATTAAATTTGGTAGTTAATGATGCAGCTAAGATATCCTGTGAAACTAATTTTTTGTGGGGTAATACAGGAATTATATAATTATTTTTCAATATCTGTGAAACGTTGGGCTATATTAAAAAAACATGTTCGTGTTTTAAATTTGAAACCACTTTCTGCTACTAGGTGGGAAAGTAGAGTACAAGCAATAAAGCCACTTAAAAATAATATCAAGGAAATTTACCAGGCTCTTTTTGATATTACGGAAGATGAAACTAAAGATATCGATTCTCGAGTTCAGGCAGACAACTTAATTTCAAAGATTTATTCATTTAAATTTATTTGCTCTGTTCATGTTTGGTATGAAATCTTAAGTCTCGTAAATGTTGCAAGCAAAATAATGCAGAATCCGACATTTGATATAGGAAAAATTACAGAAAATCCTGATTATGTTATACAAGAATTAAATACTCGCCGAACAGACCAATATTTTGAAAATATTATTAGAACTGGCAAGCAATCTTAATATTGATCCTATTTTACCAGACATTCGCAAAAGAACAAAAACAAAAATGTTTGGTTACAAAGCATCAGATGAGACAATGCATGATCCTAAACAAAATTTTAAAATAATTTTTTTCTTTGCGATTTTAGACACGACAATAATTTCAGTCACGGAAAGATTCATACTCTTAAAACAACATAGCGAAGACTTTAAAGTTATAAGAGACATTAGCAAATTAAAAGATTGGAGCGATGAAGATTTAATGAAACATTGTAAAGGTTTGCACTTAAAATTGGGCGACAATCAAGATTCCGACAATCGCGATATTGAGAATTAAAAACTTTGCAATGTTTTATTAAAAAAGAGTCGGCTCCTCAGGATGTTTTAAATTATATATACGAAAATAAATTAACCGACACGTTACCGAATACTGCGATTGTGATGCGAATTTATTTAACATTGTCCGTAGCAACAGGGGAAAGAAGTTTTTCAAAACTGAAACTAATAAAAAATTATTTGCGGTCAACAATGTCTAGAGAGCGTCTAACGGATTTATCAGTTATATCAATTGAAAATATTATGGACTCATTAGACATTAAAGATATTATTAAAAATTTTGTGCCGGCCAGAGCAAGACGGATAAATATGTAAAATAAATCTATATTTATACTAATTGTTATATAGTTAAAAGCATGTATCCAAATTATCTTCGTTATGTAATATTTTTTTATATTAAAATAAAATTTTGTTTATATATATATATATATATATATATATATATATTCCGTTGTATTTATATATTAAGGAATAAACATTTTTGAAAATGTTTATTATTAAAAATTTCTTATTTATGAATTTCAGTGATTACAATGTTCTACTACTGTTAAATAAAATTTATTTTTATGTATGCGTATAAACTTTTTTGTACTTTTAACAAAGTAAAATTTTTCATGGAAACTTATTTTATGAGGGCGCTGAAAAACGTTTTGCACAAGGGCGCCTCCTACCCACGGCGCGGCACTGACGACGCGAGTTTTGTTTTAATCCCGAGAAATAAAGGGTAGTTGGTTGGCTAAATACAGATTACCTTATTCTTCCCCCCAACAAAAATATGATGCGTTTCGAAATTCTTATATAAACGGGAACCACGAAGTGTAACAGATGGCTTCAAATCAAGTTTTTCCTAGTCTTGACTCTCTTGAATGAATTATTACTTAGTTACGTCCCGGATTTTTCGTTCTTATTCGTTCGCAGGATATCCTTATCGCATTAAGACGATGTCGGATTTCCTTCTCTCATCTTTCCAGCTAATCAAAAGTCACGTGTCGTTCTTTATTGAAGGAGGTGCAAAAAAAAAAAAAAAAGCCTTATGAAATCAAAATAGTCTTTGCAAGAAAAATTTGTTACTCGGTTTATCTTTAAATGAGCGTATATAATACTGGCTTGAAATAAATGCTTCGTTCTTCAGCTACTTCAGTTTTTAGGTTTCGCTAATTCTACTGCCGCTCTATTTGGTGTCCTTCAACATTGTTTTGATTTGAAAGAAAAATTATTCACGTATTGAACCCAGTGATCTATACATATCCCAGGGAAATCAAGAAAACAGATCGTCCTTGATTAACTATGTTCCCATGGCTTGTTATAAAATCAGTTTTAACGTTAAATGATAAAATGATCTTCGGTAGTTGACCTAATGAAATTTATTCATTTCTGATTAACTGTATAAGTTTTTATTTATTGTAGACAAATTATAAGTATGCGAGATTTAATTAAGTACTTATAATTTAGCATTATTTATACAAAAAAGTTTATACAATTTGTATAAATACACGTTTTAATTTAAATACGTAGTTTTAAGACTCATTACATAAAGATATGAAAAAAATTAGGAAAAGGTAAACTGAAAAATAGTGTATGGACGCCAAGAAACGTAAATCAAATAATTTTATAATAAAATTGAATTATTTTAAAACCATAAATTAGCCTGGTTATTCGTTTTGTGCGTATAAGATATGTATTACATAAAGTCGATTTAATCAGGATATGTAGTTTCTTATAATTTTACAAGTGAGCATACCTTCCATCCTCTTGACCTTTAACAACAGTATTAAAAATGCCTGAGAACAGTGATTTAAAAATCAGATGAAGTTCAGATAAATGCTGAATATTCTAACATTTTCCAACAATAACTGTTCAAGAGCCTCAGTAGCGCACAAATCAAACTTGTATTGGTTTAGACGAGCCCTTTGATTCGAATCCCGTTTATTACGTAAGCAACCTTCATGAGACGTTTTCAATCAAACGGTGAGATAGTCTGCTTCATAGGGAGATGAGTTTTCCTCCCAGAAACTCAGGTTTCTCGTTCCTCAAAACAGGCAAACAGATCAGAGGAACACACGCAATTTACAGACATAAGACAAGCATTCAAACAAGAAACTTGCCCTGGAGCTGTAAGTCCTCAGAAAACTAACCCCCGACCTAAGTCGGTAAAAGATAGTATTTTGCTACCGGAGTAAGAACAGTCCGCTCTCTAAACATCATGGAAATCCTAATAGCTATATGTTACTTGTGAAGCGCACAATTTCAATTTCCATGAGTGAAGGAGAACTTTAGCCATTACATACAGTGTCACCACATGCTATCGCTTTCCGATTGGCATAAAAAAACTGTTCACATTACCAAACTCTTTGGGAAATTAAGTTTTATTTTAACTTGTATTAAATATTTAGAATCTGTTCATAAAGCAACACTAATAGTAAAAAAGAAACGCAATTATTTCAATATTATGCCCGCTCATCGATACAATTTCGTAAGAAATAAGTGGTGATAATACGAACAACCACCAAACACTTATAATAGAAGCGATTAATCATTTGATAAAAAATTAAGCTAAGTTCACTCAAACATATCTTTGAGCACATTAGATTTCCATCATTTTAAGCATTTCATTATATCCCATTTCATAATGAGGAGATAACAAATGAGTTTTGTATTTCAGGATGTGAAAACCAGAATTTACGGGAGTCAACTCACCTTCATTGAGAATCCCCTTAAAGACGGAATTCGAATCCGATCTTCGCAACCGAAGAGAAAATGTCGTGACATTCTTGCCTTTTGTGTTTTCTGATTGTTTTATCTAATTTATGAGTGAATAGTTTTCAGATATTTACTTTACTTCTCCTCAATGCCACGAGTCGAATGCCCGTTGGTGTCTAAATTCAGCTTCTGTCATTCCCTTCTGTCCATTGCCAAGTGGCTCAAATCTTTCCCCGTCTCTCCTTTACATCATCTACTCACTCGTCTTTCACAGTCTTCATTTTAAGTAGTCTATTGTACCGAAGATTAAGATTGGTTATCATTCTGTTGTCATCCATATGTATATATGTCAAAAAAAAAAGTTGTTCTCTTTTATTTTCTGAATTACATTCTCTTTCCAATTGAATTTTCTATATAATTCTTCATTCGTTACATTTTGAATCCATTTAATTCGTAGAATTTTGCTACAGTACGTTCTTTCAAATGACAATATTCGCCTCAGTCTAACCATTACCCATGCCTCACATCCATAGAGCTTTCATGAATATGGGAGTTTCCAGCACTCTTGCCTTGTGGGGTTTCAAAACATCCTCAGAACGGATGTTTTCGAAGTCTTTAGGTTGTAAATGAAGCCTGAAATGCCATCAGAATAACGTTTCGTCTCAAGTTCTTGGATTGGGTAATCCATAGTCAAACCACTGTAGTAATTAAGTGCTCTCGAGGTACGCACCTTTCGTGGGCGAGATTTTTTTAAAAATACAAATGGAAGTCAAAAGCACAGTAACATTAGTACATCTGCCACTGTACTGAGATTCGGCTGCTTACACCACTTTCACAAATCCCTCCATCATATTAAAGTAATAGCATAGAATCACGGCGTTTTTTCACGAATGTGACCGATTGACCATTTCGACCCGAGGCACAAAATTATAGCTTTTTCCTCACGTGCGGTAAAGAACGGAATTTTATGGAACTGATAGATATTGATCGTATAAAAACAGACTATGCTCTAGGCTGATAAACTCTGCCGTACTACAGCTACTCGAAAGAAAAACAGCGGCGAGTAATATGACGTTTCAAAAAGCAGAAGTCGGTTATTTCCTTTGTAAAACTTCAAAACTAGAAAAGTATCGGCCAGTTATCTTTTGGCTGCTTTCCAACATTCAATACTTAGAATTGGCAAAAGTAACTCTACCGCAACAGAATGAAACAACGTACTCGAGCGGTAGTTCAAGATTTCTACATATTTCTAAGTAATCGAAAATCAATTAGATATTATAATTCAACATTACTAAAATAATAAAAGGCTCGCTTTAAGATATTCAAGACCATAGATTAAGATTTTTTTTTCTTTGTGTACCAAGAATAAGAAGGAAGCCAAACCATTCAAAGTCATTTATTTCTGAAAAGTGATTGTAGTCTACCAGAAAAATGAAGCCAAACAGTAACGGACTTCAGTAGGAAACGATCTTTGAAATTTGACTTAAAAGGATCGAAAGGCCGCCCAATTCTGTTAAAGTGATATTCTAATCATATTCCCATTAAAAACGTGAGTGAGATCAAGGTGGCATGATAAGAATTTCACTTAGCGGCCACTTCCAACTGTGATCAAAAAAGCATTTGTTCCCGAATAGCCTATCATTACAGAAGCTACTTCATGTGTGGAGGAGGTCATTTCCTCGTCAGCACATAGATATATTCATTTATAAAGAACTGTCAAATGTTACAGCGTAATAGATAAAAGGTTAACAAGTTGATGCGCAAACCATGTACGCGATTACTACGTTTATTCAATAAACGTAATCAAGTTTTTTGTTTTGTTTTTTGTGGCTATCCTAACAAGAATACATGATTTTATACATTCACATTTCTCCACCAATCGTATGTTTCTACTGTATATTTTCACAAGCTGTTAGATAAAATTAATTCATTGTCTCCACATGTATATTAAGACTCAGAAAGAATGGGAAAAAAACTATTTTTAGTCTACCAACAATTGCTATACAAAAAACGATTTTCGTGATTTCCACTTTCTCCCTATAAAGATATATAGTATTATCTTAGCATAAAAGACTTAAAACCGGTGTAAGTATCACGATTCCACGCTCTACTGCTAGGAAGAACATGAGTAATGCTTTAAGTGAGCACACGTATGAATACACAATGCGCATGGCGTGATGTACTCATTTGCTTTAAATCAGTGATGCTGCTAGTCCGGCACTATAACTTACAGACTCTTCAAGGACAACTGGTTTCCGTGAATAATCAACATATGGTCAATTAAGACAACTCACGGTTTTGCACAAAAAAACTTATTTCAAATAGCCATAATTCACTTAAAGGAAATCAATTCTGAACAATGCATTTCGATAATGAATTTTTAAATTTAGTTTTCTAATCAGGAGTTGCCATGAAATGGAAACAGGCCAAATAGCGAATGCGAGTTTTTATGTTGACATTTAGGCTGTTTCAGTATTTTTTCACTGATTTAATGACTATTCAAAAACTAAGCAAGAAAAACGAAGTTTTCCGATTTTCGGGCTTATTCTCTTTTCAAAAAAAAAAAATAAAAAATAAAATAAATAAATAAATAAATAAAATAAAAAATATATATATAATGAATTTTTTAACTTGGGGATACTGTATATTAGGGTTACCAAGTAATTTTATAAGCTTGGTTATTTAACTCCTAATCCCAAGTATGCAAACAAATTAAATTCGCGCCTGAAACATAGTTCAAGTCTAAAGACGGTACGACACCAGGGCAACTCATTGTAAAGGTGGATAAAGCTCTGTCTGATCACTATTCTTAGTATTTTCCCATAATGTAAAGCACATTTCACTAAAAGATGTATACTGCAATACATTATGGGTGGGGTCACTACCCAGACCGGTTTCAACCTTTTTTGAGGTGTCCTCAGTGAGTAGCTAGACCCTAAATACCAAGGTTTTAGTAATACAGAGCCTTATCAACTTTACCTATAGAAGTTGCTACAAGGTGTTTTAATTTTTAATAAGAATCTCTGGAGAAAATATAGATGTAATGAATTTTTTAACTTGATAAGGCTTTGTATTACTAAACCTTGGTGTTTAGGGTCTAGCTACTCACTGAGGAGACCTCAAAAAACGTTGAAACCGGTCTGGGTAGTGACCCCACCCATAATGTATTGCAGTATACATCTTTTAGTGAGATGTGCTTTACATTATGGGAAAATACTAAGAATAGTGATCACAGCTTTATCCACCTTTACAATGAGTTGCCCTGATGTTGTACCATCTTTAGACTTGAACTATGTTTCAGGCGCAAACTTAATTGTTTGCATACTTGGGATTAGGAGTTAAATAACCAAGCTTATAAAATTACTTGGTAACCCTAACACACACATACAACAGACGATGAATCTTCTGATTATAAGCTGATTTCACATTCTTAAAAGTAACTTTGGTTACAATTCAGGGTCATAACGTTAATGAAGACCAGTAGTTTTTTTTTTTTTTTTTACGTTCAATAAAAAAATATCCACAGTTCTACTATATTATGTGTTAATACACCATAAAAATAAGTTTGCGCGAAGGCGGTTCCGCTGCAAACGTTCATCTTATATTTACTTGCAAGTTGAACTTACAAAGTGTTCATTTTCAAAATATTGTTGAATGTATTATAAAGAATTAGCTGAATTGAGTTTTTAATGAAAATAGATTCTCTTCAGAAACTTGACCGTGAGGTTGGCGTATTCACTTTCCAGCCAACAGGCTGCATATTGGAATCCCACTGTGGTACGATGTTTTTGAAAACGTATAGGTGGGAGTTAATTATCTCCCAGTGAGGCACTATCCCACTTACTGGAGACCTAAAGTGGCTTGAAAAAGTTCAATGTTTGATTTAGAGCAGGATTTCAGGTTTATCTGACCCTTACTCTCGGTACTAAAAAAACAGAATTCTTACAGAAAAATTATACTAATGGATTTTTACAACACTTCAAGGTTAATGAAAATATATAGAATGATAACAGAGACTAACTGGATGTAAAAAACAGGTGTTTACAAAAAGAAACCAATCTTAACGCGTATTTTTAAAACGGTGATCTGAAGTACACAAAAAATGTCAGTTGTTCATAATATTCTCAGATTTAATGTTGAAGGTGGGGAGAAAGGTCAAAAATATTTTTAAATATCCCTTTCTGTGAAGGATTTGGACTAAAATTCAAACAGTGCTTGCCAAGTTTTTTCCAAACTGTGGGTCGCGCTTTAGGTATGTTGTTAACATTCAATCATACAATTTACGGCACGACCACAGTGCAATATACATTACTTGCAACATCTCTTCAATCAATAGTTACGTAATTTTCCGTTTGCCAGATATCGTACAAACTAGAAAACGAATTTAAATTCTAAATTAATTCCTGTTAAGTCGCAAACATTCTTTCCAACGTAGTTTAAATTTAAATAAAATTAATGCAAACCGCTGTTTCATAAATATTATTCATGCAGATAAAATTTTAGCTACTAATTAAGCATGTTTCATTTGCTATTTTAAACGTAGTTGTATCAACGATTGTTCTACTAATGAGCATTAGCTCCACGTCAGTTTTAAATTTGGATTACAGCGAATTGAGAAATTGCTAAAAAAAAGCAAGCCCAAATAGTAATAACAAATGATTTGCACTTCGAGTTATAGTTCTGTTCAAGCTTGGACCCACACGTATGATGCAGGCTTTCGACACCAGATCAGACGGAACAGAACAGTTGATCCTTACTCCCGTACTTAGGTCTATTGCGAGTGTTCTTCTGATCGGCTTGCCTGTTTTGTGTGTGTGGGGGGGGGGGGAAATCCCTCCACCGCAGTATAAGACCGACTAACTTACTTTCAAAAATGAAAAGCCCTGAAAAAGGTTCTTTGCGTCCTTTACGGGATTCGATCGCAACGGTTTCGAACTAAAGGATATCGTGGAGACGGACTAAGATGCGGAGTCTCTGCCGAGTCATGATATTGCGACGTATTCATTTTATGCATTAATCTTCGTTACTTGGATGTGTTAATGTCCTAAAAGTAACTATATTATCTAACATTAATTCTTCATAAAGCTTTAGTTAATGAAAAGAAGCACAATGAAAATGATTTGAGATGGGAGAACCGCTACATCAAGCTAAGATCCAACTGTCCAAGGGAAAGTACTATCCATCCCCTCTTAAGTGAATAGCGCGAAAAATACAATCTGCGATGACACTGTTTCCATATGAGTGTTCAGGTGATAAAAATTATCGTAATTACAGTGAAACGTTGGTCTGACAGCAAAGTCGCCGATGCGTGTTACTCGACTAGAAACGAGTAAACCATAGTAGCGGAAAACGACCGCAGTGTAGTGTAGCGTAGTAATCCGAGCGTAAGGAATTCTTAACAGCAAAACGCTATTTGATATGGAGATCAACTCTTTAATTCTGAAGATGCTTAAAGCTTAACCATTTTCTATATTCTACACGATATCTGGCTTCTGAGTCAAGTGCAGAAATTGGTGACAAATCGCCCTCATGTATTATGAGGTCTTCCGCTGAGCATATAAAACAGCTGCTCTTTAAAGCTCGTAAGAATAAGGTTTTAAAGATTGCGCATATGAAGTAGAATGCTATTTACATAGAAAAGGAAACTCAGTTTGCGTGTATAGAATACCTAGTAATTTTTGAAATTTATAATAGACAATATTACCGAGAGCAAGTTTACCCTCCTCCTAAAATTTAACTTCAGTACGACACTACTAAACATGAGGTACCTTCAGTTATTTCTCTTCTAAAATGGCACACTTTTTGAGTGATTGCCTGGGTTATCAAGTTGAGTATTCTAGAATGCTTTTAATCCAGAGGCCGCCTACCATTTAAACTTATCTGTTGCTTCTCGTTCATATTCAATATCGCATTGCTTTTAGAACGCATACTTCAAAGAATAAACATTAGCCCTTCAGTGAGTGAGTAAACAAAAGGGGGAACAAAGTCTAACTATACACTAAAAACGACTTAATCGATTAACCTATATCTTATCTACTGGGAACAAGTAAAGCCGCATTTGTTAGTAGGATGTTATACAATGTACGAACATGATTTTAAAAACATTTGATCAAAACTAAGATAAGGAAAAACCACTTCATGATTCCAAAAACGTCCAAAATGAAGATGATATACAATGCCGAATACTACGGAAGTTTACGAAAACCTAATAACTGGAAATTTTAACTTTTTGCAGTATGCTCCACATGACAGCATTCGCAATATATTAATTTCATTTAACGCCACCTGTAAACAAAATATCTGTTCACACATTAATGTGACACCAGATTGCTATGGGAAGTAAAGGAGCCTGTCTTCCAGTTATGTTAATGTTGGTTTATTTCATCGTCGAAATCGTTGTTATCGTTAATAAGAACATATTTTTATAATTTTTTTGTATTGTTTATAACTTGAATTGTTTTTGTTACAAAATGAAGCCGAAGTTAGAAATTTTGAGATGTGTAATATGTTACTTTTTTCCTTCGATATATTTAGGGGAGTTTCAGCATTATTGTGTCTATGGATTTTTTTTTATATTATTTTTGCTAAAGTTTATAATTTTGTATTTTTCTTTCCAGAATCCGAGAACTCTGCTTTAGAAACCAAACAATGAATTCAAGCCTCCAATAAGCAAGGCTGTGTTCTCACACCGGGCGATGAAATTCATCTCCCATCTAAAATCAATCACAAACATCCATGCGAATCCGCGACCTGTTGGTTGGAGAGCAGATATTCTAACCACTCAGTCAATGGACTCACTGTTAGCAATAGAAATATTACAGAAATTTAACTGAAAGTTTACTGCATAGGACATTATTAATATGGGATTCTTAATAAGAGTAGCCCGACGTCACTGTTTACTGAGGACTTGAGACTGAGCAAAAAAACAACTCACGTGCCGTATAGGTGGCCAAGAATTACAAATGCACTTCAAAATCATGCTACTCTTCATTTTATAGCTCTCACAAAATAATAACGTTTAAGATTAATTACAATATTTTGTTGTTGGTAGAAGATGACAAAGCATCTAGTTTACATCCTGGCAGCATTACTCAAGAACTAGATTATAAATCCCGAAACATTCAAGTCGTTTTAATTACGTAGTTGCCGACTAGAGATACTATCACTACTTATCATATACGAGGATGGTCTGAAATGTTCTCGGCTTAACAATGAAAAAACTAATTAATAACTTAAAAATTATTTTTTTGAACATAATATCCCTTAAGGCTAATACATTTATTCTGGCGATGCTCCAGCGCCTTATCCCGACCCCCGTAGAGGTTCTCAGTAAGATCTGCAAAATACACCTCTACACCTGCAATCACGTCTTGATTCGAAGAAAAACGCTGAACTAAAAAACTGAACAAAACTAAAACTCTGCCCAGCGAGGCAGAGTTTTAGTTTTGGGAAGAGATTGAAGTCAGAGGGGACAAAATCTGGGGAATAGGGTGGATGTTCCAACAATTCATTGTGCAATCACTATTTTCCTATTTCCCAAACACCTTTGTGGGCAGGTGCATTGCCATGATGAAAGATGATTTTTCTTCTTCTGCAAACCGGGTTTTTTCTCACGATTCTTTTTCGTCTAGTCTGCTTAAAAGATCGGAATAATATTCCCCGGTGATTGTTTTACCCTTTTCAAGATAATAATAAACAAAATGCCTTTAGCATCCCAAAACACCGATGCCATGACTTTTCCTGCTGATGGAACCGACTTTGTTTTCTTTGGCGCTGAACAACTGGCTTCTGTCCACTGTTTTGACTGCTGTTTGTATTCTGGTGTGTAATGGTGAATCCAAGTCTCATCCATAGTAATAAATCGACGCACAAAATCAGTTTTATTCTTGTTAAAACACTCCACGCACTCTTCAGAGATTTTTCATGCGAGTGCGTTTTTGATCTGCTGTGAGCAAGCGTAGCACCCATCTTGAGCAAAGCGTTTTCATTTGCAATTCATTCAAAATATATCCTACACGTTCTTTTGAAATGCCTATATTCTCAGCAATTTTACGCACTTTGACTTGCCGGTCATCCAATAGGATATCATGCACTCGATTAATGATTTCTGGTGGTGGTGTTACACTTCTTGGATGTCCTTCGCGTGGATCATCTTCGAGGCTGGTACGGCCACGTTTACACTCGGCAACCCATTTCTTAACTGTCGAAAACGAATTATATGAACTTCGAATGAATTTCTTTTGGGGTTAAACCTTCTTTTACAAAGAATTTTCTAACCGCACGATACTCAATTTCAAGAGATACAGACAACACTTTTGCTTCAGACAGCTGTATAAAACAAACTACTTGATAGAATGACTTGCAATTTAAAAAAAAATCCTGCCGATAGTGTTGCCATCTATGGTAGAGGCCGAACTTTTCAGATCACCCTCATAAACCAATCTTTACATACCCGATATTGAAGCTTATCCAAATATGACCGGGTTCCTCGGGATAAGCTTTGGCAAATAGTACAGGAGTATGGAGTGGATGGCCAACTGTAAGCAGCCATCAAGTCCCTTTATGAATGCGAGTTTTGTGTCAGAGTAAACAGCACAATGTCTGAACCTTTCACAGTCTCCGTTGGTCTCCACAAAGGGTGTGTTCTGTCATCCTTCCTTTTCATAATATTTATGGACTGAATTGACAGGCACAGCCGAAACAGTGAGTGTGTCAGAATTGGAAGATGTAGCATTGGACGTCTGCTTTTTGCAGATGACCCAGTTCTGCTTAGCTCTTCCACAGATGACCTCCAGCGGAGCCTTAATAGGTTTGTAGCTGTTTGTGCAGAAGCCGAGATGAAGATCAGTGTGGCCAAAACGGAAACATTTGTGGTCTCAAGACAACCATCCCAGTGCACTCTACATGTGAGTGTAGTCCCGCTGAGGCAGGTGGTGAAGTTTAAATACCTTGGAGCCATATTCACGAGTGATGAAAAGTGGGACGTAGAGCTAGATACTCTAATCGGCTCAGCAAGCGCAATATTGCGGGAGCTTGGCCGTTCGGTAGTATTAAAGCGGGAGTTAAGCCAGAAGGCAAAGCTGGCTGTCTTCAATACAATTTATGTCCCCATCCTCACCTATGGTGTCATGAGAGCTGGGTAATTACCGAAAGAATACGGACACGAATCCAAGCGGCTGAAATGAGGTTCCTTCGAGGGGTTGCGGGGCTAACAAGACTCAGAAGCTCTGCACGGGAAACCCTCAATACTCAACCACCGCTTCTCCGTGTTGAGAGATCACAGTTACGATGGTACGGCACACCTGGTCAGAATGCCACAAGAGAGGCTCCCCCAGCAGGCCCTCTTTACCAAGCCAGAGGGTGGGAAGCCACGTGGAAGGTCGACTCGCTGGATAGATGATATCCAAAACCTTGGGTGGACACGTCTAGGCGGTCCCCACCAGAACACCTGAGCTTGGTGGTGGAGGATCGTGACCATTGGAAGTCCGTCTTGCTGCTGCTTTCCCCACAACCCAATTAGGAAATGGGGGCCTTGAAGATGGAAAGTTATAGCATTCAACATTGGTTAGTAATCGAAATCGCTTTCCTGTAATATCCCTACCATTGTCACTATTCTATGCCGCCGCAAATGATATATTTCGACACTTCAATCCGATCCTGTCGTAGCGCAAAGTGCAATAAGTGAGATGTTCCACTAGCAGCGAAAGTATTAAGTTACTCAAATTGACAGCGTTACCACCAACATCAGTTAATGAGCATGAAACTGCTCCGCGCTTCAACGGAATATAGAAATACATCGCCTATATCCCAGATGATAATTTAAGAAAATGCATGAAATAGCGGAGTTCGAAAAAACAAGTGGCGTGACAATAAAAATTCACATATCGATCGCCAGAGTTCTTTAATCATTCATTCACTTCCCCATATATATTAAATGTTTTTTTTTTCACCATCTGCTTTTGCTGCTGATTTGCGGTAAAACTTGCAGTGCTGAAACATCCCAAGCGTTGAGATTCAACTAGTACCTCAAAACACTGATCGCCATACATTCAATGGGATGAAAGCAACTTAGTCACCTTTAATCCTTCCGAAACACTCTTATGGACTTTTTCTTGCAAACATAAAATAATCGTATTTTTATTTAAAGAATGGGTGTTAGTTTAATGTTAGTAAGTGTAAAGTTATGCACTTTGGAGTGATGATATTTCCAGCGGCATATTATATTAGCGGGATTATGCTACAAGAAACTGAGGAGGCAAGGGATCTTTGGCGTATTGGTGGATAGGAATTCGAAGTTCAAAGGTCACATGGCAAAGGTTGTAAATACAACTCAGAGGGTAATTGCGATGTTGAAGCGAACCGTTGACATCTAAGGAAGTCATTTTGCCGTGACAAAATTTTGCGGCTATGACAAATCATGGAATTTTATTTTAATGCATCTTTTTTGAACAACACTTACCTCTAGTCTTTCTTGGCATAAACACAACTTCCGTGGCTTCCAAAAAATTAGTATAATTCTTCGTTATGCTATTACTACTCGCCGATTCAGCTATTTATATAAATCCCGAATGTGGGCAACCTTAGACCAGCGTTGGGCATATGGGAAGGTGCACCAAAAGTGGAGAGGGCATATGGGAAGGTGCACCAAAAATGCCATCCAAAACAGGATGTTTTAGCTTACTAATCACTTTCAAAGACTCATTCCAACTACTGTCTCAGATGATTTGTTTCTGCAGATACTTCCATGAGCTGTTGAATTACCATCCATCAAACCCATCTCAGGTAAGCCTAAAATAACATGAGAAAAAGAAACCTAACGGCCATTTACAGTTTAATTACTATTCAATCTATCGGTTCTTTGAAAACCTTCTCCATGATGTATTTCTCCAAGGATTACAACCTCGCGATCTTCAAAAAATTGCGTGTGTGTGTGTGTAAAGTGGTAATTCTCTTATCCTCTGAGGGGAATATCTCCAAGCAGCTATGACAAATCATGGAATTTTATTTAGCATCTTTTGAAATTAAGTGCTTTATGCTTTAAATTGTAGTAATATCTAAGAGTGAACATTGATATTTTTGTCGACGTATAAAAAAACCGAATGCCCTAATTTAATTCAGTTGATACTCATAACCAGTTTGTGAAGATCTACTGCTGAGTACCACCAAATCCTTCGTTAAGGAGAAAGTGGTATTTAGCATAAAGAACGTGATCGTCTTTCTCTGAAGGAAAAAAAAAATGGCTAATCTTCGGGAACTACAGACTTAAAATCTAGGACGTAGGTATATACCAGAAAAATGCTTCAAAAACGAATTTCAGCAGTTCCTAACCTTAATCTGTTATTCTAACCTTAATCTGTTAGAATAACAGACGAGTATAACACCAGTTTTCTCTCTTTCATCAATAACCTTTGCATCAGAATAAGAAGACGCCAATCAAAAAATTTTTAATTTCGCTCGGTAGGTAGCATTTATGCCACAGAAATCTTGTAATTAATCTAAAAATCACATTATCTTCAAGATAATGTGTATAACAAAAACTAGAAAGCATATATATAAATAAACGAAGTGAACTGACTAAAAAAAGGTTCGCATAGTTAACTACATCAGCTTTAGTTTCCTAAACAGTTATTCATATTATTCCTATCGACTTGGTTATGAAGCTTACAGAAAATTGTGCAATGTTTATTTACAGCAATGGTCTGTCAAATGTGTTCAAGTAGTTCGCAAGAGTACGAACTACCACCTCTAATCTTATCTGTGAAAAAGTGCTATGAAATTTCTCTTCAAAGTAGGGATTCGAGTCCAGGTCCATAATTCTATGCAGGGGAGCATGTTAAAATATAAAACGATCTAGAGTAAACCCACCTTGTAATCTTCCAGTAATCAGCACATGTAGTAAGTCTAAGACCCCCCCCCCCCCTAATCTCTCTACCAGGAACTTCAACTCAGAAGGATAAGGGAGAAAGGTTCATCCGAGATAGAGTTTTCTAGATGCTATGGTCAACTGAAAAACTAGCTATCAGCATATAAAAAAAAGAAATGAACTTAGCTTGAAGTGGCATGTGAACAGTACAATGAAAGACAAATTTCGGTTTTCAAGGAAAGCCTTTCTTAGTGTGAACCGTGTAATTTTCCTGGAGCCGCCGAAGAATTTTTATTAGTCAATTAAAAAAAAAAATCTTATTTGTAATTTTTCAGATATAGTTTAGAATATAATATATTGATGATCGAGATTGAAGATAATTAAAATTCACATCATTCGTTTAATTTCAATATAGTATGCATAATAATTTGTTTGCCACATGCTATATATCTCTAGCTCGGAACCTGACATGTATAATGTCTGAAAGAAATTAGTGCCATTCTGTGAATTAATATATTTTGTACTTCTTTATGCAAACTTAATTGCTATAATGCTTTTACTTGAATAAACAAGTACTTTATAAAAAGGTCTCACTTTTTGTTTTAATTCATAATACGACGGGGTGTGCTGAAAAGTTGTGATAATGAAAAATTGGCCATGAAGGAATTTGTAATGTCTTCTTATATAAAATAAAAAAAAATTACAATTTGATTAAATACGGGAGTTCTTTTTTTCAATTATATCAGTTGCTTTGATATCATTTTTGTTCTGGATGTTTATCAGAATTTTCAGCCCCCCCCTCGTATATCCCATTTTTATTCTAATATTCCATTGAAAAATTTTAAGGTTGCGTATGGCATATTCTACAATTTTGTCCTTAGGGATGGCAAGGCTCACCTCTAAGGGTAAAATATGACCTATCGGTAAAAAGATGGGGATATAGGGTACTAGTTCGCCGCTGAGTTGCATACTATGTCCAAGTAAGCCGCGTCTAGAAAAGTTTGAGAAATACTGTTCTAGAAGGCAACGGTGAATAACAAGTAAAGGAGACAGCTGCAATGGATCTCAACTACTGCAGTTATTTTTATACCCGGTTTCAAAAATTTCTGACGCCGCTTAACTTGAAGTGGAAATAACTGCTGTTCTATTGTTTGACCATGTTAAACGAAAGTAAAAGTGGAAAACTTCTAAGACCGTAAATGGAGTTCAAGTTGTAAGTGCTGGTTTTAAAACATTTCAAGCCACTCACGTAATAGCAGCATCTAGATAACAGAAAAGAAAACGCCAACAACAAAACTGTTTCTCGATCAGTAAAACAGGAGAAACAAAATTGACTATGCTGGCAAAAATCTGCTAGCGAAACATTTCTTGCCATGATCATCATCTTATAGAAAGAGTGAAAAAAAAAAAAAAATCCATACGTGCAGGAGCACTTTTTTTTCTTTCCTATTTCGTAATGACATTTTCCCTATGCAGGCACAGATGCTTCTTGTATGACGAAGTAGTTACCATTTCACAGATGAAAGAACCATCCGTGTCAGTTAAGAGAATGATTTTCTATTACTAAGTTATCAATTCTGTTCGTTGTCAAAATGATCTGAAGTATGAATTACAGAGATGGTCGCAAATGTATAACCAGCATCTTGATAAAAACATTTTCAACTAAGTTCGTCATTTTCCGTATGACGTACGAGTATGTTTCGTCCAAAAATGGATACTATGTTACAGGATGGGGGAACGGAAGCGACAAGGCTATGAGAACCACGTGCCAAGTAACTTCGGTGATATTCGGCAGCAACTCAGTAAGAAAGGAAGGAAGAAATCCTAAACAGTATTCATGGGTTATTTTTAAAATGTTTTGCACCCTTGATAACCGCTTGTTATGGATATTGAGCTGAACAATGCATCAAAAAATCCAATAGAACTGTCTACCTGCTTAACCAAAATTAAAACATACATTTAAAAACGGGACGCCACCAAATTGTATTCAGTATTACGTATACAGTAGCACCATTTTAAAAGTATCTCTAAAAATAACAAATATCTATGATGTATTTCATTTCGCTTGTACAATAAATTACCCGAAAAGCATGCACACTTTTTTTTTGAAAGTAGGGTTCACATTTTGCGTTTAAAATATGTTAAAAATCCTTACCGTTACAAAACAATGCAGGAGCCACCACTTTAAGACGTACTAGCTGTTTCATCCCACTTTTATACACGAAGAAAGACCAAACGATGACACAAGCAAAGAAACTACATAGTCAAGGTATCCCAACGCAAGTTTAACGAGGCACGGCACTTGTTCCACTAATCTAAGAATAAACTGCTACAAAACGTTAGCTCCTTCGAGACTACGATGCAGCTGTTTCGACTTTCGAATATTTATGAGCATACACTAGTGACGGCGAAATGCAAGACGGCATCTGGAAATGAGGACACTGTCATTCTCTTCGTGAAGGTAGGAAGGAATCTTGCATCATTCAGCTGCCACGACGGCATGATTTGTTTTCCCTCACTAGCACACACTAATTTCCGCATACACGTAGTAACAAACAGCACAGGAAGTATATCCAAAATCGCACTGGGTCACTTTATAAATACCTCATCCTTTCTTACTACGATTGATACTAGCGCCATCTACATCATTCAGTTTCATAAAGGAAATTTTACGTTTTGTGACTTGTCTTACCTTGCGTGAAGACCAATAAATTGTTAGAGAATTAGGATTTATTTAAATAGGTAAAATTTTAAAATCAAACGACGCACTAAATTGAACATGTAATAGTATGCAATGACGACCTAAGCCTACGGGATAATTTTCTGCTGGAAAATGTCCTTCCTTCGGTGCACACTCCAGAACAAAAGTAATCACGCGTCAGCGAGGACGTATCCTCCGAGAAAATCCGTTCATTACAGACAGCCGGATGGTGCGTCACTTTCTCGAGACTGCTGGCAAAGTGAAGTTGTGAGCGAGTAGCTAATTATGAACACACACACACACACACACCACATAACTACGGAAACGACATCCCTTGCGTGTGTGCGCGCGAACAAATGAGATTTCAGTAACTGTGAATAAGTCCTTTGAAATACGATTACCGAAATATTAATCTAAATTTAAAGCGAACTGCTAAACCCTTTGTCTTTCTGCACTGCGACATATCACAAATTTTCCAACAGACGATTCTAGCAGAAAGCATAAAGCAATTTATTTCTCAACCCTCGGTGTCGTAAAATCCGAGTAATGACAGCCCAAACAGACGTGAATGAATAAGAGCTACCTCTTTTCAGAATGACTTCAACGTCCAACGTAACGATCGCCAGCTATCGGTTCTAGTGACGTCATCACAATCAGTAAAATTTTCGCAGATATGACAATACCAACCAGTAGGCGTAGATTTTTCTCCTGCTGCACATAAGGCGATGACAAACAGTTTCTCCAAATCCTTTCTGGTTGTTCGGATTTTAATCTGAACAAGCAAGATGAAGTGCAAGGATAATCTTTTAATGTCTTTGTTGTCCTTTTCTATTACCAAGACGTCTGCTTAGAAGAATGATGCAACTTATCACTAAATTTATTATAAATGACAATGGGCTTATAGCGGCTGTTCTTACTGTACCCGCTGGTGAGATGAGACTAGAATCGAATTGTGGATGAATGAGACTGGTTACCATATATTTAAAATGAACGCAATGGAATTGCGGATGTCAAATCCAGCGAATGCTGTTGAAAACTTTGGTATGGTTTGTACATTAATCAAAACTGTGTTTAGAGAATGTTATTTTAAAGTTATTTTAAAATAACTTTCTCCAGTTCCTTAAAATATGAAGGAACTAAAATATATAAAACGAATTTTCTGAATTTGGCGAGGTCAACTAGCAGTTATTTCGTGATGTAAGGGAAAGTTGCCAACTTTGCATTTAAAAATTCAGCAACTCATAAAATTCTATAGCCGTGTATAAAATAATTTATTCCGAGCAATCTTATCTTGAAGATGACTATAAATCAAAACGTTAATGCTCTCCCACATAACGATAAATGTTTTCTTTATCGTTATGTGGGATAAAGCAACGTCTGAAAATGAAAATTTGTATACGTTGCGCTTGTCCTCAAAATAAGTTTTGAATTTTTCTTTACCCTATAAACTAGCAGGTTTATCCATCCTCTTCACAATGATATATGTAATCTCAGGTGTTGTTTCTATAAGCATTACTTTACTATTTTCGGTATTTAGTTTTATTTTAGTGCCTATGTAGCGCTCAGTCGCGAGAGCAACGAGGCATTTGCGCTTTTATCGTCAAGACTTCAGATTCCAATCCTGTCTAGGATGAAAAGAATCTTTATAAGAGCCTTCCAGGAGAGGATGGATTAGTTGTATACGGTGGCGGTATGCTTTTCCTTCTGCGAGCACATAAACTGGACCCTTCACACATGAACAGTAATCTAAGCTATAATAGCTTACCTGACTCGCACAGCGCAGTGATTCAGTTCTGGCGTTCTCGAGATAGTTGCCACTCACTAGCGCCTCACGCTAGACCTGCCACGCGGACGCCAGTTAAAATTTGATTGTTATTCCTAACTTGTTTATATGAGAAGTCTGTTTTATCTTGCTATTATTTCCAGTTTTTGTGATAATTTATACACCTGAAGAAGTCGGCGTTCCGACGAAACTAGTTGTGTTTTAATTAAAGTTTTTATCTTCATGATTTTAAAATCATGATTTTAAAATATATATAAAGATATAACCGCTTTATATCTTTATATAATGGAAACGTCCGTTTCTTTTGCTAATGTCTAGTGTAAATGATCAATTTGTAGTATGGGAAACTATAGTAACATTAATAGCAATAGCTTTAAATGCGATTTTACACCACGTTAGTTATAATACAGAGTGAACAAATGGATTGAGCGAATTCAAAAATTATTAAAAAACACTAAAACGGCGTAAAACTTACGCTATTAGAAGAACTTCAATAAATATCGGTACGCTAGTGGAAGTCTGATACTTTTTTCCTCAACTTGTCATGAAATGAAGTTGACGATGGGTAGATGACAGACTTTGTTTTCTTGCTCAATGGTTTTATTTTCATGTTTGCTAGTCTTACTCCTCGTCACTACAACTTGGACAAATTTTATTTGAACCAAATTCGTTCATCGTTTCACAACAAATTAATAATGGCGGCACTTTGTCATTTGACGTCATGTTTGTGTAATAGTTTAAATCTTATTAAGCACCGAGGGAAAAGCAGTTACTCAGAATCATCCTCCAGTTCTCTGATAGATGAGACTAACGTAGAGTTGACTGACACGGTTTCTGCGCTGCTATCCGTCCAGCTTGAAGTTATCTTACCGCAGATATAGTACCTGCCTTCAAATCGCCCTTAACCACGCGTGAATTAAATTTTCATACCCAAATGAAACCTGTCTGAAATTTATTTTCTTCATGAGGAGGAGGAACAAGTAGCAAGCATTGTGTATGTTACTGTTTGATTTTACGACTTCCGTATAAGTAATCTCCAGCAGAATGAACAATAATTTTTTGCAAGTAACAATATTTTCACCTAAAGCATTAATAAACAATGTTTTCCTTTACTGTAACATTATTCAAATGTAAATAAAAGAGATTAGAAACGTCCACAAACTAGCCAATTGCAAAACGTATAACTCCGAAATAGGGAATGCTACATTTTAGGACACATCGCGTCATCATGACTTGCAATGAATCTTTAAAATAACAGCGTTTTTATCCTTCGTCTTTTCTCGAAGTAGACAACGATTTTTCACAGTGGTGTAAGTTTATCCAGCTTGTCCACTTCAAAAGATACTTAATATGCGTTCGTACTGTCTTAGACGAGTGACGAAAAATATTTCAGGATTGATAACTCTACCAATTTACATATGAAAAACTCGATTAGTTTAGGCTGGGGAAGAGTATTTCATTTCTAACTGAAAACATTTCATACTCATCTTCTTAGGCAGAACCGGCACTAATTTTTTGCTGCTTCTTCACTATTAAATTTAGTTGCTTGTAGTGTCTCCATTTTCAAGACCATCCCGCCATCATCGTCTCGGTCTTCCTAACTTTTTTTCCCCTTTGTATCAAGTTCACTTTCTTTGCTCATCTGTTATCCTGCATTCTTTCCATATGATTTTCCCATTCTTCATTCCGTTTTTGGATTCAATCATTTACTGGCTGTATTTTACAATTTTCTCTGCGAGTACCAAATTTTGTTACGCCTTCAATTTTCCTAAATGTTTTCACAGTTGTTTCACTGATTTGTCTAATACTAGCCGTTGCTGCACGTATTTTTGCTGTATGTTAGTACTGGTCTGATTGTTTCTTTGCTTATGTTCTAATTCTTCCAGATGAGGCTGTTGACATATCCATCTATTCTACTTTTGCTTGTTCTTGTGTTTCATTTTGTGAGATGCTACAGTTGTTTATTTTTATTCCTGAATATTTTAATCTCACTAACTTGTAAATTAGAAATCGAGGGGAAGGTAACTGAACATCTTTATGTGTTCCTTGACAACTCATTTTAGTTTTTTCTGTTGATATCTTCAAATTTTTCTGTTCTGCTACATTACTGAATATCTTCAGTAATCTTGGTAGGTTATCTGCATTTTCTGCTAGTAAGATTACATTATCAGCATATGGAATTCTTAATTTTTAATTTGCATTCCACATTTTTCCATTTTGTTCACTTTTTATTTCGTTCATCACTAATTTAAATAAGATGGACTTAATGAATTACCTCGTCTCATTCCTTTCAGTCTGTTCTTGTACTGCATTTATTATAGAACTTATTTGTATATATATTCTTAATCACTCTTAAAATTTTTTTATGGCATTTTTATCATTTTAACGTGTTTATTATATCTTAATCTCTTCTATTAAATGCTTTAGTTAAATCATTAAAACATATGTAAAGAGGGTCATTGCATTCCAATGATTTCTCTATTAGTTGCTTTAATATATATATATATATATATATATATATATATATATATATATATATATATATATATAGCATTGCATCCATCCAAATTACTATATTTCCAATTTTTGTACAGAGGAGATTTATTCCTCTGGAGTTATCTGGATTTGTCTCATTTCCATTCTTAAAGATTGTTGAACTCTTTCGTCAGTCATTTGGTATTTTTCTTCCTTTCAATACTATATTTCAAATAAGTTCTTGTGCTCCTTTTCCCTCCATATTTTAATAGTTCATTCTGCATCTTATCTATTCCAGCTGATTATTTTTTAGTTCAATATCTTTTTCTGTTATTTAAAATTTACGTTATCCTCTTCCATAAATATTATTTTTGATTATATTATCTTTATTCTTTTATGCGAATAGATTGTGAAAATAATCTTTTCATTTATCCAATCCAAAATATTTTTATACTTTCATTTAGTTCTTTCTTTTAAGTTTGCATTATTTTCATAAATAATGCAAACTTAAAAGTTGCAAGACCTCCTAGAATTTAAG
This sequence comes from Typopeltis vanoorti, assembly GCF_054136105.1. NCBI lineage: Eukaryota > Metazoa > Arthropoda > Arachnida > Uropygi > Thelyphonidae > Typopeltis > Typopeltis vanoorti. The sequence continues at coordinate 86,432,131 of NC_143561.1, read as the reverse complement.
CCATAAATTCTAGGAGGTCTTGCATGGTATGTCTTAAGTTTTTTGATTGTTTCTTCATCTAAGGAGGAAGTTTCATTAAGTAGCTTATTTAATTTTCTGAGTTGACGATTCGTAGGATCAAAATCCAATTTGGAGTAAGTATTACGATCTCGAAGAAGTAAATTAATTTTTCGGTCATATGAATTGGTATCAAGAACCACAGTGGTATTTCCTTTATCAGTTTATCTTTATTAGTGGTATTTCCTTTATCTTTATTAGCTCTAGTAATGATTAAATTTTTGTTACGTTTTAAGGAAATAATAGCTTTCAATTCCGACGGTGGGATATTTAATTCTGAAGGTTTGGCATTGTAGATCACTTCAGCTACTTCGAAACGAAGTTTGTTGGCTTCAATACTGGAGAGATGCTTGATGTTTCTTTCTATATTATGTATAAAGTCTAAATATGGGAAACACTTTGTGAAATCGCAAATTTATGGCCTCTTGCTAGAACATTTAATTCATCTTTTGTTAGTTGACGGTTAGATAAATTGACTACCCATTTTTCCGTTGGTAATTTGTTAATGATCTTTTTTGATCGATTTAATAGATTAAGGTATTTAATATGTAGAGCACTATTGCTTTTATCAAAAGCTTTTTTTTCCTGAATTCTTTGAGACAGTTATAATTAATTGTAGCAATTCTTGATTTAACGTATTTGACAAATCTGTTTCTAGTTCTGTAATATTTAAATTGTTTGTTGCTAGTTCATGCTTAGACACTCATAACTGATTGAGTAGTAAGGAATGACTTGCTTTTTGATAGATTTTATGGGCGCCTGGAGATTTGATGGTTTCTTTCAGTTTTGCAAAGGTTGGAATAAGATTATCACGTCTGCACTTTTTTAAAAAAGATATTCTAGCTCGTGGCTTACCCTGTTTTAGTTGCTGCCACCTTCTCAGCAGAAGAGGATCTCAGAACAGGTATAGCAGTGGCTAACTTCCTTTGTGCATCCTGACATGATATATTTTGTTCTGTTTTAATTTTCTGTATTTCTTTATCATCTTTCCACTTCTGACATGCACAGGAGTAGTCTGGGTGCTAAAGACATGTTTTCTTAAGACATACGATGCAAGACCTCCTAGAATTTATGGCTTACCTAAGCTACACAAAACTAATGTTCCACTTAGACCTGTCGTAGACTGTATCGGCTGTCCAACGTACAAGTTATCAAGATTCTTATCTAACCTTCTCCGCCCTCACATATAGGCCACTCAGTCTCTTCAAATCAAAAATTCTAATGAGTTTCACACAAAAATTAAAGACATTCAAATATCAAAAACTGACTTGTTAATCAGCTTCGACATTGTCTCCCTCTTCACTAACATTCCCCATAAAGAAATAATAGAATTACTAACTCAAAAATTTCCGTCTGATATAGTTGAATTGTTCAAGTTTGTTATTGCATCAGGTTACTTCACCCGGAAAGGTCAAATTTACAAGCAAGAGGAAGGAACAGCAATGGGATCTCCTCTATCACCAAACCTAGCAAATTTGTTTCTAGAACACCTTGAGGAAAAAATATTCACTTTTGACCCCAAACCAAAAATTTGGCTAAGATATGTCCATGACGTATTTGCAGTATGGAATCATCCCGAACCTGAATTACAACTGTTTCTAGATAAAAATTAACCTTCATCATCGCATCAACTTTACGTTAGAAAAAGAATCTCCACAGGGTATCTCTTTTTTGGATTTACACATCAAAAGAAAAGAAGACGGTTCCATCGCCACTTCCGTCTTTCGCAAACCTACATTCTCAGGTCGCTACATTCACAATTCTTCTGCTCATCATCCATCTCAGAAATCCGGCATTATTAAATCACTAGTTTCCAGAGCACACAAATTCTGCTCCTCTGAAGAATCTTTAAACCAGGAATTAGAAGTTATCAAAAATACAGCCATCCTAAATGGATATAATCCCAAATCAACTCAAAAAATCATCAGTCACTTTTGCATACATCAAACCAAACGGGAAGAAGTGCATAGGATTCCCATACCTTACGTTAAAGGCATCTCAGAACGTCTTTCTAAAATTATGAAGAAATACAATTTTGCCACTACTTACAAACCTATCAACCAAATTTACAACTTATTACCTTCTCCTAAGGACAAATTCTCACCCTTGATGTTACCTGGTGTTTATGAGATTCCATGCTCATGCAAATTATCTTACTTTGGACAGACAGGTAGGTCTGTTCAGAAACGCATCTGGGAACATCAAGACCACATTCGTCTTCTTAAACCGCAGAAATCTGGCCTCTCTCAACACGGAATTGAAAATCCAAACCATAGGATCCATTGGGAAAAGGCTAAACTTTTACATAGATCTTTATTTAAACATGAACGTTTATACAAAGAAAGTTCTGAAGCCCTACTACACAGACCAAACCTAAACCGCAACGACGTTCTTACTATTCCTAAAGTATGGGAAATTATCATACAAAACTGTGTTAAATAATTAACGTTTTTTTTTTTTGTACTACTTTAGCAAGTTATGCACGTTTTCATGAGATTCTATTGTAATGCGCCTTAACTGTATGTTATTCCTAATTTTGTTTAAATACTGTACTGATGATGTCCTAAGATACTTAGGATGAAATATTTACAATTAAATAATTTTCACTGTGGTTTATACGTGTTTCTTCTAATTATGCAGTTTTCTTTCGCTAAGCTTTTTCTTCTTTAAACCATGGTGTTCGTCTTTGGTTAGTTGTTGCCTTAATTGTTTTTTCTCCTAATGCTTCTTTTGCTGTTTCATGTTGCAAAGGTGGCCTGTTTCTCTTTTGTCTTTTAATGTTTCCATTAAAAGTCAACATTCCTATTTGACCTTTAAAATTACTATTAAAATAAAATAGTAATTTATTTTATTTTAAAATAAATAAAAAAATAAGATAATTTCTGGTATCTCATACTTTCTTCACGGAGTAATTCTATTCTGTTTTCTCTGTATGTTGTGTTTTGTTCTATTCTTTGATACTTTTATTTTCTCGAGAACCAACTTATGGTTACTTCTTATATCCGCTGATGTCAGGACTTTTACATCAATACTTTTTTTTGTCATGATTTCTTTATTAGTTACAATGCAATCAATTACCGATTTTTGTCTCATATTCTTCTATGTTTATGACCGATGAATATATTTGTTCTTAATTCATTATTCGTACATAACTGTAGCAGATTTATTCCATTTTCATTAATTATTTCTTCATTAAATCTTTGGCATATACATGGAATACGCCATGTTGCCAAATGTCATATTTAAATCTTAAATTATCTTATTTTTTTTTATTTATTTTGTCTATTATATTTTGAAGATCTTCATAGTATTCTATTTCTAGTTTTGGTTTCCCTTCCTCTGGAACCATATAAATACACTAATATTTAATAACTTTTTCCTTCTATACAATTGAATTTTTCTGCTTATTTATTTATGTATCATTATTCCAACTCCTTTAGTTTCCGATTTGCTTTATACTTTTTTTCCCCGTTGTCTGATACTGCACAAATTTTAATGTTATTATTCTCAAGGTCTTCAAATTAATTATTTTCTTGTCAGGGATAGTACATTCAACTTGTCAGTTCTCACTTTCTCCTGTTTTAGTTTCGGTTCCGAGATTTTATTATCCGATATATCCGTTCCGAGACAGCCATCCGATCTTTTAAACTTTGGGTTCTTTGAGCAATTGGGTTAAACGTTCTCTGGCGATCTGCCAACTAGACCAGAAAATGCCTCTTGTGTTGGCTAGGTATATGAATAATCTTCATACGTGGGTATGAAGTGTATACTTCTGGAAGTATACATTTCCAGTATGCTTAGCCTACATCATCCGTTCACCCCCACGATGAGGTACAAATAGGATTAGTTGAGGTAGGTTTCTTTGCGGCCAGCAAAATTTGTATCCCTTTATTTTGTTGACTTTTGTATAAACGCAAAGTTTTAAAAAAATGAAATTCAGGAAATAATTTCTTTCCCACTAATATATTCATTTTCTATTTTAATACATTCACAATATGCTGATCTGGTTGACCGAGTGGTTAGTATCCACTTTTCAACCAACAGGTTGCGGGTTAATTCCGCCGTGGGCATAGATGTTAGTAAATGTCTGAGTGAATGCAGTTGAATTCGATATATATTTCTCAAGTAGTTTTAATTCGACTGTCTGTATTGACATAATTAGACAGACCGAAATTATTCATGGAAAGTACACAAGCCAAAAACAGAACAGTTTCAAAAACACAATATATAATAACTTCTGACACATGCGGATTTTTACGAAAGTACAATACTCAAAACGCGAATGACACATTTATGAAATAGTAGTTCTCGTGAAAACAAATACTGACAGTCGATAATTCACCTCTGAATAATTGTGAAGGAAACAACTAAAAAAGAGACCATGAGGTAATGTACATTAGGTCACGCAGCAGTGCAGTAATTTTCATTTTGGGACTAAACCTATATTTGACTAGCTAATGAGGTTCTTGGCAAAACGATCGTAATTCCTCCCTAGCATGGAAATTGATTGAAATCTGAAATGATCTGACAATATATAACATTTGTCAAGTCGTTTCGATTAGACCATTTACTGACAAAATTATGCGAAACAAAAATGTCTATGGTAAGTAGTAGGGGTGTCACTTCTGACAAGATCAAGATAAGATAAGGAATCGTGACGTCATTTGTTAGTTGTAAATAAGTGACGGTATTGTTTTGAATGGAAAATGGGAGATATATTACTGGTTTGGCTATGGAATTGTGGGCGATGTTTTTGAGATAAGATATCTTGGAATTTTCCCAGGGTGACACACACATCCGTCATTGTCGTCATGTTTAGTTGTCTATAGATGGGTATACTAATTTCCAATACATTATGGGGTATTTCTTTCCTGTTAAAGGGTGGGAATTCTTAGAGTAGAGTAGAGTCCTAATAGCGGCAGTGTTTCGTGATTTTCTGAATAATTTAATTATATGCTGGTGTCACTCAAACATACATTTTTTTTCATAGCTCATCCGTATTTTCTTCTATATTCATATTCTAATTCAAGTTCATATTTGATTCATAATTCATCCGAATATTTTGATTTGTCTAAAATTATGATCTTAAAATTCAATAAATAAACAAATCGTGTGTGAATTCACGGCGATTTCGAAAGTGATCTTACATACATACATACTTTTTTTCTTCTATAGATGATTGTACCAATTTTCCAATACATTTAGGGGTATTTCTTTCCTGTTAAAGGGAGGGAATTCTTAGAGTAGAGTCTAGTGGCCGCTGTGTTTTTCGAGCTTTTCTGAATAATTTAATTATATGCTGGTGTCTCTACAGCATTTTTAAATAAATAAATTAAAATAAACGGACAGTTAAGTGGATTACAAAACTTTTTGTATGTATTCTAGAAATTCTAATGATAATTTCAAATTACTTACAGCTTTCCAGAATGGCTCTTCTAAATACGAATATTCCAAAAAAAATATTCCAAAATAGTTAAATTTTATATCCACACAACAACACAAAAACTACAAAGAACGAAATTTATGTAACTACTGTAACCTGAAATAGTTGAGCTTCTTCCTTTAGATTTCAGCCCGTAGATGCTATGTTATCGTCATGAGCAATATCCCCCAGCGCGCGGTTTTCTTCAAAGGGGTCTTTCATGAAGATGACATGAGTCACATCTGTAAATTCCAGTATTTTTCAAAAGGTAGCATTTTCTGAAGTTTGGATGTTTCTCAAATACTTCCATATGACTAAGTGATTAGCATTCACATGAATGTGATGACACATATCCTAAAATTATTCATTCTTCGTTTCCGTGGGAAATTATTGGTGTAGTAAATTAATGCTTATATTTAATTTTTTAAAACCAATATTGACTATTAATTTTACTTGCGATTCCTTGTGCTCTTAACCTATTTCTGTAACTGAAATGTATTTATTTTATTTAATTTTTTCTTTAGCATTAGTAATTTTAAGTAACGAATATTTGCGACAATCAAGGTTTTGAACTCGCCCTTGCGTTTTCCTTTAGAAATTTCTTTTGCCAGCACAACAAATAAATAGTTCTTATTATTTCAAATGAATATTAGCTCTGTAATATATAGTTTGTTAATTTCTATGTTACCTTTTATTTGACTGTAATATTATTAACAAATGGCTCTGTAAAATAGCCAAATTCTTACAGTATTGTAACTTTTCAGGTGAAATCTTCTTCACTAAAATTCTGGCTATTAATTTAATACCCGATTATTCCTTTTGCTTCCAAGATTTCACAGTTTCTTGAAATATTTGAGGGCTTGCATGAACAAATAAGACTTTTAATTCAATGAATCAAAAAAAAGTCTCTGGTTACTTTTTGTGCATGAAATTTCACACGGAAAAAAAAAACGTTATCTTCCTTGATTTGTATAACACATCAACGACACCCAATTTGTTCATTTAAATTTACACATTTTATTTGAATAAAATATTATTTACAAATTGTATTTACTGAATCTAACAATACAGAAAATAAATAAATGGAAAAATACATCAAAGGTTCTTCCATGCTTGTGGAAATGCCATCATGTGGTTTTTGATAATGTGACTCTCATCTGGAAGTTAATTTTTCATTTGGTGTTCGTTGGGAATTTATTACTGTAGTAAAATTAAGGGTTGCATATTTATTTTTTGAAACCAATACATATACTTCTGAGAATTATTAAAAGCACAGAATCTTTCGTTATGTTTCCAAAAGCATTTAAAAGTACACGTTATGTTTTCACGTTTTGGGCATCCAATTTCATTTAAATCAAGAACAGGCCTCCCTATTAACTTCGTTAATGTTTTTGATTCTTCTCTTCCTTGAGAGTAATATTTGATATTTGCATGTTGATTCTATCATCCAATTTCTTAGTTTGTGCAGAGGTAGTGAACCAATTTCCCACCTCAGCTGATGGGTATATTTTATTAACCAAGAATTCTGTTTTTTTTTTTGTTTTTTTTTTTGTTTAACTCTTTCAGGTAATTCTTTCCAACTGCAAGGTGATTTTGTCAATGCATATCTTACAATAATTCCATCAGAAATACAAATTTCTTTAGGAAATAAATTTGAACTCTTATTCAAAAGAAATTGGCAATCAATTATCCCAATGATAACTAAAAATTCGTATTTTTCACCCACTGTCGATTTTTCATAATCGTTTTCCTTCATTCTTTTTCTTAGATTACTTCATATGGCACCACAAATAAATAGTGATTTATTATTATTTCACTGATTATTAGCTCTGATCGTATACTTTATGGTAACTTTCGTTTACAAAATTCTAAACAATTAGAACTTTTCACAAAGAAACTTTCAAAGAATTTGTGGCTCACCATTATTTTTACATTACCAAACACAAAACACCACGACACAAAACGGTCCGACTGAAACCAAAATTGAATTGACTATTACTTTTCGAGATCCAAAGTACCAAATTTTATTAACTTTCTGTTCGGCAAGAGCAGAAGCACAGTTATTACTCTCGTTTTCTGGTAACTTTTGCCAAAAAAGAAAAAGATACTACCGTTCGCTCTGCATGAAATAAAATTTCAGCTACAAAGGAATCTTGAAAGTTGATGGTAAGATGTAGAAATGTATCAAAGTGCGGAATAGGCTTCCAATCAGAACAACTTCTCGTCGAATAATCTAAAGATTGATGGTGCAGTGAAGGATGACAATGTTCTACGTGCGTGGATTCCACAACTCAATAAGTATCAACCTCGTGAACTGAACTACAAGTAGACAATCTATTTAACAGCACACTTCCTGAGTGTCACTGCTGTTATATGAAACTGATGCGATAAAGTTTGAACTGTCACTGAAAAATTGCAAGTTCCATGGGAAACAAGCACAGCAACCCAGATATCACAAAGCAAGTCTTGCTTAAATTTCCTTTTCTGTGTGAAACGGTTTCAAGGTTAATTCAAATGCACCACTCGATTACCAAATATCTAAAATCTTTGATTGGTTTACTGCGTTAGAAGTTGGTAAGAAGTCCCTACTAAGTGCGATTTAATGGTGATATTTTCAGGTGCTGAAATGCATAGGCTTTGCATATAATATTACCTTTCTTTTCTGCCCATAATAGTGTTCCTAATTCTATTTTTATAAGAGAGAGAGAGAGAGACAGAGATAGGTTATTTTTCTTAGTGCTCCACACAGTGCGCATGATAACATGAAAAGGTGAGGAATGGATCTAAATTTTCAATGGTTGGACAATGATTAGACAACTCATGCTACAAATGAGCCAAAAGTGCATTGACAAATTAAGAATTTCGCTACAATACCAAGTAGCTAGCATTTATTTGTTGGACTTTCTGGGTATTTTACATTATTAAGAAAAATGTCAGATAAGTAGCCACTATTGAATAAACTCCTACTTTGTTAGCACTCAGATCATTTTCTTGTATATGAGATGTTTTAGGGGATTCTTTAGATGGCGTAAGTGAATCCATCATGAACTAGTCGAAATCGATTGATCAATGAATTAGATTTAATAGTTAAAATGTTAAATTCTGCAACTGTGTGTACTATTCAATACCTCTGTCAAACGTGGCAGACTAATACCAACTTTCCAGAGTTAAAAGCAGGTTTTTTAATGTACACCTTAATGTTTCTTGTAATGAGCTCAGCAACTTTTTTTATTATAGTACTCACTAACTATCGTAACCCTTGAACAAGCCTATAAATCATTTAATAATATTGCTAATTCTAATAATAGGCAGCTGACAGTTACTTCCCTCAAAATTTTTATATTAATCACACCTCACACCGGAATTTATTAGTACTATAGTAATAGCTTTAAATAATTTAAGATTTTAAAATTAAGTTCTTGAGTACTATAAAAGCCGATCTACGTCAAGTATATATATATATTTGAGACATATCTTTCGAGAAAGATGCACCTTATAGTTGACTGAGCTCCTCCTGAGACAAGTTAATGCTTCGTGTGCTTTGGCTACAAAACACTCATTCACTGTCCTTGAGGACTTACTAAGTAATGCTAAATATTTACCTCATAGTTGATATTGTTCCCTGGGAAGACCTTTGTGTAACGTTACGCAATGAACGATATCATCGCACTGTGCAAAGTATTCACCCTTTTGATATCCATCTCGTGCGCAGTGCAGCAGCCCACCAAAAAAAAAAAAATACATCACTAACTCTGATTTCCATGTCACGTGATTCTGCGAGACGCACATACTTCGTGACGCTTCTGGCAACAAAAAAAAGGGGTGGGGAGAATAAAAGGAAAGCCACGGAAGTATTTCAAGGCCGTGCGAAGAAACAAGTGCACGCGCAGCTACTGAAACTTGTTTGAAACGAAAGGGAAGGCTAAGAACCAGGAAAAAATATTAGTTTCAGTTGACTGCTGCATCACACTAAACGTCACTCGCGAAGTTCAGTATAGACGATAGGTAAGGTCAAGAGTCAAGTCGCATTATCACGAATACTAAAGCTGAAATTTAAAAATAACCAGCGGTGTCACATAGGATAAATGCCCTGAACCTTCACGAAGAGTCAGCAAAAACTTTCACAAGTTAGTATCAAACTCTCCCAGCGCTTCACGCGTTCAGTTAAAATGTAAACAAGAAGAACCACTGTTTTCGATCGTTCCTAAAAGATTTGATTAAAAAAAATAATAAAAAAATAAGTCAGTGAAAAATATCTGCACCCGTGATAATATTACTTGAAAATATTCGTTTTTCTGACAACAGAACAGTTGTGTAACGAAATAATTTATATTTAATATTGAACTTTGGGATTTTTGTATTCAGTGTGTATAGATGAATAGTAATATCATTAATATAATCAACATTCGCGTGGAATAGCACAATATTTACTAAACTTTATATGCATCTGCACTCAAAAATCAGGAAATGCACTTAATGCAAACGTGAAGAAGCATTGGCAGCCAAACTATTAACTTCCCTACAGTGCAAAATGATCAGTCAATTTCCACTGAACGAAAAATAGGTGAAGCTATGGCTAGAACCATAATTTACCAACCGGCTTACACGAACAAAATTAAATATATGCAAAATATAGAAACAAGTTTCTTCAATCCAAATATGGCTTGTTATATTAGAATAGATAAAATCAGTTATGCCAATGAAGTAAGTGGTTTCCTATCTCTCGCATCTTAAGTTAACTGGAAATCTTAGCTTTAACAGAAAATTGCTAAAATTTACTCACGCTCTTTAACCGTTTCGAACCCGATTCCATATAATTTTCTCACTGTCAGCAATATAAGAATTTCATAAGTGTGTGTATTGAAACTACGAAACCATTAATTCTACCTCTGGCTTAAACTAGTGCAATGTCTCACTAACGTGTCATCGTTGTGTTTGTGACAAGATTGACAAGTTAAGAGCGAAGCGTCTAATTTTCTTGTTTTGTCATCACTAGAATTTCTAAAAGTAAACTGACTCCTTATCAAGAACATTCTCCCCCCCCCTTCTCTCAGTTAAACGGGAACCTTCTGTCTTTTCATTGTCATCTCCAAGATACATTACTTCTCCAGGTAAGCGACTATTTGACGGCAAATAGGGCAAGGGGAAAAGGTGGATTTGTGCCAAATGCTGCCAATGTTTTAAGCTAAATGCGGAACAGAACAGTCGGATGGCATATATAGCAAAGCGATTGTAATTTACTATTTTTTTTTTCACTTGTTCTATAACCTGAACAGCTCACGATGTTTCAAGTATTTGCAGAGTAGGTCATTTCAGCGACTATTTGTAGTGATCGACTTTATATTCAAGGCTGAAGGTATGGAAAAACTATATTAATTAACAAATGCTTTCGAATATTCTTAAAAATAAAAATCGAATATTGCAATGCCATAGTACAAAATGTTCTGGTTGTTTCAATATTACACATAACTGAAGCCATAAGTGAGCTAACACTTATGGCTTCAACTGCCTGTTCTCGACAGAATTTTCTGTTTTATGATATTAAAAAAAAAAAAGATCAAATTTCCTGGATGAAAACATTGCCACATCTGAGACCGGTTAACTCATCTTTACTCGAAAAGATCCATGTTTTTACATCCTAGACAGACATTCGAATCCGGTTTTTTCCAAATGTGCAAAGCAATAAGCAGTAAAAGTGACTGTCGCTAAAGATTAGTTCAGAGAATCGATATCAGTAAATCCACATGCTGAAATAAACTGACAATCCTGCGATGTTCTATGTTTTAATTATTAGAAAAGCAGAAAGGGATAACGTTTGTGCAATTTTTCCCCGTGGGGTATTCTCAAATCAACTGTGGGAAAAGGACAAGAAATAAATGAGTACAGGTCATGCTAATATAGAAATAGGACAAGGCAAGCCAAAGCTACTAACAAAAGAATGACTAATCTTAAACACGGACTGCAAAGAACACACCACCCTTGCGTAGTTAAAGATAATTTGAATGAACAGTGTAAACGAAGTAAGCGAATATTCTTAAGAAGTATTAGTAATGCATGATAAATTTTTCATCTTTTCCCAAAATAGTATCACAATGAATATGAAATCCTACCTATAATAGGGCTTGGGAAAATGGTACTAAAAGAGAATTATGTCAAGTGACAAAGTACACGCAATTTGCATCTCCAATGAATGGATTTTAGGTCAATGGGAAAAGCTCAAACAGATATTTGGCGTTCGTTCATGTTGTCCCAGTAGCTGAAAACAGAGAACAACACTAACATTGTAGAATGATCTGAACTTTTTTTTTTTTTGGTGTGTGGGGGGGGTCACATTTATGCAAATTATAAACGTTTATTCGAAACATGCACATCATAATTTATCCAGATTTATTTGAATTTTAGAATAGACACTTCTTTAATACAAAAGGTTAAAGAAAATTCTCGGCGTTTTGTTCAGACGCCGAGAATAATGACTAGGGATAAAGCACGAGTCAACGAGCAGTGAACAGATACTGTATGCCAATAAGTTCATTTCATGCTTACGATATTAAAAATTAAACTTAAAACAGTGACGCAAAAAGATTGCACACGATACGAGAATTTAAACCGAAGTTTACAAACGGAAGACTAATTCAAAGTTTTCATTTTGTATTTGAATTTACACAAAAATCAGAGTCTTCGCGAATGAGCAGTTCTGTCATCTGATATTTTTATTTATATATATATATATATATAATAATAATAATAATAATAATAAAACGTTTTCGCATATACTTTTGTGAACGGCCTTAAATATTTCGGTGCTTGGATGTCTGAGCACGATTATTTTCTTACATTCAACCATAGAGCCTCCGTAGCTCAGTCAGTATAGACGAAGCCATTTGGTCGAAAAGACCTGGGTTCGATTCCCGTCCATGACGTGAGGAACCTTTATCTGGTTCTCTTTCGACTAAAGGTGAGTTAGCCGGTCTTACTGAAATAGAGGGTTTTTTTCACCCGGAAACTCGGGTTTTTCGTCCCTCAGAACAGGCAAACCGGCCCGTGAACACACACACGGATCCTACAGTCATAAAATGCATACTTAATCCCTCACTAGGAGGGCTCAACCAGTCCTAAGGGACGGTCGAGGAACGGGGGGGGGGGAACCCCACAGGATTAAATAAATTCGACCATTTCCATCTTTAGATTATTGCGTCTGATATGCCAACACTTAAAATTTCTGGTTCCATTTTTTTTAATCGAAAAAATTAACTTCGCAAGAGCTCTGTTTCCAATTTTTATTTCCTTCTCACTCTTGTAACTGATAATGGTGCAGTCCGCATGTTTGTAGGCGTAAGATAGACAAAAAAAACAAAAACAAAAAAAACGCAGGTTTAGTTTGCGTTTTGGTTGCTGTATAAAATAGGGGTGGCTAGCCAATTGCTTTCTTAAACCTAATACCACTACGACAATGGGTTCATGTGGCAATATTATACTTTCATGATCCATTGAACAAGACTATTTTATCGTATATAGAGAAAATATGGAAAAAATCTGGCAGTTTTGTCTATAAAAATGTTTCTTCAAAGCGGAAAAAGAGAACTTTTCTTCTACCTTGAAATTAATTAATAGGCAACACAGTAACATGCAAATGTACGTTAATCTAAAAATTTCGGCGAATCGGTGTGATCTCTATTTTCTGTAAAAACAGCAAGCAAAACTGAGATTTTTGATTAGAATTAAAGCACGGCGACTATGGCTATGTGACCAGTATATATTATGTCTGAACTGAGCATGCTTGTGTGACCGATTTCTTTACGGTATGAAAAACGCCACACCGAAGTTATTAGAATCTCTAGAAGGAATTCGAATTCAGCTTTGTCCAACCCGAAAGAATGTCGTCGACCTCGAATTATGGAAGTCGGTTTGAGTCTAATAGAAAATTACTATCATCCCAATGTTTAAGAGTTACAGGACAACCAAGCAACATCGTCTTTGCTCTGCCCAGAAGTGTCCACACTTTGAATTGTTGGGATATTCGGGTCGACTAAAAATTGCTGCAGAATTTCCGGACAAAAAAAACGAACGCAATCCATGATAAACTATTATGATAAAACTCAGATTACTCTTCTGTAGTCGGATATCTGTAATTTAAAAAAAAAAAGTTCCTTAGTCTTTTCAACTCAGCTGCATCATCTCCACGATTTTACTGGTGAAAACTACAGATCAATGGGGGAACGGGGAGGGAAATGCAATTTTGGGGTGGGAGGGGGAGCACTCGTTTCTTTTAAAAGTATAACTATCATCAATCTCAGAAACACTAGTAAATTAATAATTTTGTTTTGTATAGTCCTTATACCTCAAATTTCCTCTATCCATCTCAACTCTTGTCCCGATAAGCCTTCCATTTATTCTACAAATATAATCCCATCTATGCTGCCTGTGTACTTCTCTAAATCCTCTTAAGTAGTTTTGCAAATGCATTTTGTAATCTTTGCACTTTCTTTTTGGTGGCATTATGTCGCTTTGTCATCGTTTTCCTTTTAGTTAAAGCAACGTCTGCCCTTCTAAATTGTTTCGTATCCTACTTTTGGCTTATGCTTTTAATCATTTAATATTTCATGTTGCCAGAAGTTTCTTCCACTTACTGTTGGCTATATAACTTCGCATATGCTATCTTAGTACTTTCTTAACACTTATTTACAGTTTAATAAAACTGAACTTTTAAGTTCTCATTTTTACTTTTAAAATATTTAGGTATTGTTCTGCAAAACATTAAGCGTCATACAGTAAGGAGTTAACATATTTTTAATCCAATTGCCACTAAAGCTGTGTTGCAATATTTTCATGGGGGGAAAAAATGGCCTTCGATCACCGCTTAGCAATTTCCTCTATTTTAGTTTGCAAAATAGTTGCTCAACGAGTCAGAAATCATTTCATAAATTGGTTTTAATTTGGAGACTAATAAATTAATCATTCCCTTCGTTCTACTTCCGCTGTTTCTAATGCTAATTATAATTTGTATGTTTGAATCATATTTTCTCGTGTGTGGCGTCATTCCACATATTAAGGTGTGAAAATGATGTATAAATACAGAGAAATTAAAAAAAAACATTAAGGAAAATCTACTAGTGTCATAAAATATCAAATATTTTGAACTGTCTTTAATAAAACTAATACTCAGTGTAATTTTTTAACTCTGAATTTTGAATCAAACCCCGTAACTTCAAAAACTACACGACACGTAAATCACGTTTTTACCTAGCGGGTTTACGTTGAAGTTGACAGATTCAAAAAAAAAAAAAAAATTTGCAACGGAAATCTCAGATGAGCGTTCTGCCATTTTTTGCTAAAAAATGTTATATAAAAAATTAATTTTATCTAACTGTCGGATTGGATTTGCTGAGTGCTTCAAGTATCCGTTCTCCAACCATATGCACATATATACATGCTGTCGGTTAGAATTCTGCAATGAGCAAATTCGTTGGCTTGCCCACAGTACTGATCTACCAGAAGTTGACCACCATTCGTAGGTGGGAGAGAAAAGTCAATGAACTTTTGTGTAGAAACTGAAGCACTTTTTTCAAACTAATGGATTCCAGTTATTTTAGTACGCTTCTTGAAGTCAGTCCTACTGAGACGAAGCTTCATGTGGAAAATATTTCACCGTTTACATTGCAAACTGACATTTCATATTAGCTTACTAACGTTAAAATTTTCATCTTTCCATATTTGATCGGGAATGAACTATGCATTGCGGCTTTTATACATGTGTGTGTGTGTTTACTTCGATAATACAAATTGAAAAAAAGTAATTTTACAATCAGAGCCGTTATTTACACTTTTCCCAAGGCGGGCGGGCGGGCGGGAGACCCAAGTTGCTAGAGTGCTCGGAAGTCCTCTCTCATTGCATCCCTCAAATACAATGATGTTTTCTATCATATTTCAGTTCAAAAGTACTACTTAGCCCAAAACGAAAACTAAATTCCAAACTTGGTAAATGGCATCTCTGACATGCAGAAACTAGTTGATGTCCTATCCCACCATTGTCATAACTTGGAAACAAAAGGCAATCAAACCTATTATTGTAAATTACTTTTTCAATTAATTTCTAGGCGATGTCATTTATCAATAACTTATACGTGCATGAAAAACTCAGCTTAATAAAACCCCAACTGTAATATTCTGCAGTAGGAAATTGCAATATTGTTTACTGAGTACCTTATGCCATTAACGAAATGAGAATGCTGTCGCTCTCATACTAAATTATAATAAAGGTGTAAATGATGTAGAGAAATGAAAATAGGTAATCTAATCATGAGTAATTAAATATTCAGGAGTTTGCAGTAGTGCCATCTGTGGCCAAATGCAGATAGGAAGCTCTTGGAGAAGCATGAGATATAAAGTAATTACGCAATAGAGGGGGGAGGGGACAAATCGTACTGTATGAAGCAAAGAAATTTATTTTCAATAGCGAAAGTGTGATATTACGACAGGATAGTCATTAAAACGCACACGACGAATGACAGCTGAATATCGTTTATCAAGATGTTTTTTGCTTGATGGGAGCCGATTAACAATAGTGAGTGATGAGTATTTGACTAAGTGTTATTCAGTGATAAACTGTATAATTTGATAAAAACTGAATATGCATGTGATCAGAACTGACGGGACTGAACAAATTCACATTAGAATATTTGTGAATTTTGTTTGAATATTTTCATAAATATTCAAACAAAAACTAATCGTATGATTATGTGACCTTCATTTTAAATATTTATGAAAATATGGAAAGAAATATGCGTTTAAAATTTGGCATCTGTCATTGGAAGATTTCCAAGAAATGACCGATCTCTCCTCATCAAGTATATACCGAGTTCCATAAATTTAACTATACTTGAATATTTTCACAAACCTGAATACACCATTTACACATGATTATAGACGCCACTCCCTTTGACAGACTTTCTGCTAAATGCTAATGATTTATTATTTTTTTTTTAAATAGGGAATCTCAAAGTAAAATTGGAAACCTATCGCTTATTTAAGGTGGAGGAGATTACATAATCTGAAATCTCCTGCTTCACATACCAAAAACATGGCACTTTCTTAAACCATTTCAGGCTGCCAATAAACAGGATGGTGATCTCATACCTGCGATGAAATTTAACGACCATCTAAAGACACACACACACACACACACACACACACACACACACACACACAAAACGCTCTCAATGGAATTCGAAATCACAACCTAAAAGGATCATCCATAGGTCGGTTTCATAACAGCATTCTTTTATGGTAACGCTACTCCTTAACAGAACTATATTGTAGTCAATTTGTTCTGACCAATTTTGCTATTAAAACAGAACGATTAAAACCAAAACTAAAATATCATTACAAATGCTAACAGAAATCTTAAACGCCACGTCAACAATATCAAAGCCAGTGAAAATTTACTGTTGATTTGAATTGGTCTGAACTAAATTTTGCCAATAAAAATATAATTAAAACTAAAACATTAATTAATTAAATTAAAATTAATTGAAACATTCCCATTGTGGATGAAAAATGGCAAATCTTATTAAGTTCCTTCTATCTAGAGCGAAGTCACTGATCTATGATTTCAATGAAGTTTTGTACTCATTTGGCTCGGAAATCCAAAATAAAAGACATGATTCCACAAATTTAATTTTTCTAAGGATATACCAAATACTGGATTTTAATAAAATCCATTCATCCAACCGAAGTCCAGGAATAACCAACATATTGGCGGAAAAACTCGGTGTAAGCATTTCATGATGTATATAAAAAGTTAAAAAACCAATCGAATTGATTTTTTTTTCCCGGATACAGCTGGTTATTTCTAGCTGTGGTGTACAACATTTCATGCAAATAGGATAACGAAGCAGCCACTCTCATTACAACACATGCCTTGTCTCTTAAAAATATCCACTTATAAGGGCTCTTCCTAAGAAAAACCATCTAGTACATAAGCCATAAAAAATGATTCCGATTTAATTCCTATAATAATTGACGGTGTCGCTATAAAATAATGTTTTGGAGAAACGCAACCATGACCCATTGCAGATAATTTTATTTATCAGCTGTGTGCTGATTTTAAGGAAATAACTCGTTACCAAGAGGAAAGAAAAACTGCGATCTCCCATAAGACCGTTGGACTCAAATGATAAACATTTTTGCGCTACCTATCAGATTCGAATTTAACATGTTGACTGCCACGGCAATTTTCAGGATTCGGGTCTCAGAAGCAAATTTGATTTAATCATATCACATTATTCAAAACCCTAATTATAATGTATAGTAATCACCAAAAAAATACAGAATGTGTTTTTTTTGGGAAAAAAAAAAGTCTCACTAGTTATCTCGTAGTTCGCATATGTAACAGAAAGTTCTTCGCAGAAGCCAACTACGAGTTAATTCGTACTCAGACACGCTTAGACTTGTTTCACTAAAGAAGAGTTAGCGATATGTGTCTAAATTCGTCAGTAGTGAATCAAACTTAGTCGAGTACGTTACATTTACTTCTTTGAGTATTTTGTTTTATAATTATTATTATAATATATATTTATAACCCCACAATATGGATAAGACCACTGACTCAAGAACTTTAGTATTACCCTAATCTAAGTGAGTCAGAATTTGACGATATTTTTGCCGAGGATGGTTACAACAGTAGCGATTATGAACCTTCTGAAGATTCGAGTGAGGACAGTGAAGATGAAGTCGTCCCCGAGCCTGACGATAATCCTGATACTTCCCAAGTAACAATATCAAATACGAAAGATAATTTGTGGACCGAAATACAACAAGATCCTGAACAATTTATTTTCCAAAAGAACATTGGTTTGAAATTGGACACAACAGATTTTACAGTACAAACATTGGACTTATTTTTTTCAGAAGAATTTCTTGCATTACTGGTCGAGCAAACTAATTTATATGCTGAGCAATAAATTGCAAAACTTCCATAAGTAAGAAAATCTCACAAGGCTTTACAATGGAAGGACGTCAGCGTCGCGGAAATGAAAGTTTTTATTGGACTTTTATTACAAATGGGCCCTTGTTCTTTTCCAACAATAAAGCATTACTGGAGTAGAAACACACTTTATATGTTTTGGCGATCACACGAGTCAAAATAGATTCCAGTTGTTATTGCGTTATTTTCATTTCGCTGATAACTCAATACCATCTTCCGACAGACTATACAAGGTAAGACCAATATTGAATCATTTTAATAATATTATGCGCCAAAACTACGTACCAGATAAAAATATCTGTATCGACGAATCAATGATGCTGTGGCGTGGACGATCAAGTTTCCGCCAGTATATACAAAATGCAAAAACACAAATACGGAATCAAACTTTATGAACTGTGTGAGTCCGATGGTCTTATGAAAATAAAAATTTACTCCGGTAAATCTGAAGAAACTGACCATAATTTGTGTCACACTACTGAAGTTGTTTTGCACTTAGAGGAATATCTCGATAAGGGGTACATATTATATATGGATATTTTTTGTAATTCTGTTATTCTTACGAAATCATTGACTGCACGAAAAACTTTTGTGTAACACTACGTAATAACAGAAAGGGAAATCCCATAGAGGTGGTTAATCGAAAATTGAAAAAAGGGAAGATTTGTTTGGCAGGGAAATGGTCCTACTATAGTATGTAAATGGAAAGACAAACGAGAAGTACTTTGCTGAAGTGCTAGGTGTCCAACCGCAATGAAAAATTTTCGATGAAACCAAACATAATTCGAGATTATAATAAGTGAATGTCCGGCGTTGACCAATCAGATCAAATGCTGTCGTACTACTCAGCTTTAAGAAAGACTATTAGATGGCCGAAAAAAATTGCATTACATATAGAAATATATATGCACAATGCATTCACATTTTTTCATAAAGTAACTAATTCTAACATAAAACTTATAAAATTTAGAGAAGCATTCGTCGAAGCGTTGATTGGAAAAGAGATTCTACCAGTTTCAAAGAAAGTTAGATCGGAACAAGTTCATTATTTGGAGAGTATCCCACCTACCGATAAAAAAAAAACCTACGTCCGACAATGCCATGTCGAATTTGTACCCAAGCTAAAAACGACGAGAAACGCGTTATTATTGTCCAGCCTGCGAAGAGAAGCCATCACTTTGTGTGGAAGGTTTTAAAAAATATCACAAAAAATAAAATTGTTCTATTACTTTGTATCTGATTTTCACTGTATGAATACATTTTCTGTTCATGTACGCCAGATATGATTCTTTTCTCTTCCCAGAAGCCAACTGTCCTTAGTTACGCTTATATACTACGAATATACTCGCAGCTGCACGAAAAAGGCAAGTCCAGCAACTACGAGGTAACTCGTAGTCGGCCCTCTTGGCCAGATCGCCTACTACGAATTATCTCGTAGTAGGCAGTCAACGTGTTAAGCATCTTTAATTAGGCAAATGACGTGAAGCAAAAAAACTTTTGCGCGGTGGCATGCCAACAAACGTCCAAAACATCTGAAGCTTCACATCTCTGATTGCTTCAGGTAGTTTTAAACATCCAGTTTAACCAATCAAAATATGAGCAAGTATACGTATTATCCCGTCTTTCAATGACAGCAAATTAATTCAATGCTGTCATCAATCAAGGAAAGTTTGTGCAAGAAAGCGTCAACAAGAGGCTGCTTTACTCGTTAGAAATTTAAAAAAAAAAAAAAAAAGTTTGGAATAATTTTGGTGACGCCAAAAAAATACCGAAATCTGTCATACTGAAATAGGGCCTTTCACATCATATGTTTTGAGAGCAACGAATTGTTTTGGCTCTTGCGAAAAGTAAAACTAGACGGAAAGTAAGATCTCTGGATAAACTTCACCAGTAATATGTGTTGGCACAGTTAGACGCTATCACACTAAAAGTGACATTACAAGCAGACCAACGCTGATCGTTCTTATCAGCTACATCGCTGACACTAGAAATACTTTTTTACACTGCTAAAGTTGGAAGGACCTAAAGTTAATTTTCAGCAACCTAAAAGATCCGGTTTTCAATTCTCAAAATAAAAAGTCGCTACCAGTTGTGTACTGAACGTCTAAGAGTCAGCGCGTTTTTTTATAATAAAGTTAAAACTTTAGACATGAAAAGAGCTATTCCTTGTGCACACCACTTGTAAAATCTCTTTTCTGAAGGTCGAGTTAAAAAAAAAAACTATGCAACTGCAGCAATTCCACTTGCGTCGAACGCACCGGTACAGTTAACACAAAATTGTCGTTAACTAATTAGGGCGTGCATCTCAAGAGACCCTCGACTTATCTGTAGCATGCACGAAGTGTTTGGTTATACACTTTGAAACCCGGAGTTCCAACATCCTACATTTTGTTTTCTTTCGCATCGCAAGTATTTCGTCATTTCCTTAAGGGCAGCAGAAAGCTTAGTTCTGAAGAAATTGTCTACTACTTGTTAACTGTTTCTTTATGTAAGGAAAACGATTCATCGCTAAGAGGCAAGATTTCCACTGATGTGAATGTAAGCGGAAATATGAGTATTAGAGTATGAAATATGAATGACTAAGTGAAAAATGTACAGTAGCGGGGAAAACAAAGTTCTAATTTTATCTCTCACCCACGGAAGATGGGCGAAGCATTTCTTTTTTTTTTTTTTTTGTAAATTTATTTTATACATTTTTCATTTTTGTACTCATTCATTTTTACATAGTTCGGAAACAGTGCTCTCGAGACCAAACAACTTTTTCAAACCACTCACCTCCAATAAGCGGGACGATGAAATTCATCTGCAACCTAAAGACATTTACAAACAAACATCTAGGCCCAGTGGGATTCGAGATTCGAACTGGCAGCTTGTTGGTGCAACAAAAACACTTTTTTTGCGTGCATGCGTATTTATACAATTTCTTTTTGTTGTTGTTTTAACCTGTCAAAATCAGCTTACTTTCACCAGACTAGCCATTACAAATTAGTAGCGAGTTCGCCAATCTTTAATATGCGGGAAAATTCTGTACATCGCAGAACAGTAATAATTAGAACATAGAAGGAAACTGTCAAGTGCTCAAAAACGAAAACCTGTTATATGCCTTGTAGTTGTTGCAACTTCTGATCTTTTGAACAATCTTCCATCTCCTTCGGTCTCTGGTCTCTTCTTTCGGTAGCTGTAATTTGATCTTTTGTTCATCCAACTTATGCACTATCTTCCTCCCCTCACGGCCTCCTCAAACAATCGCGTTTTCCAACGATTCATCTGTTCGCACAATATGTCCCATATATTTTAATTCAGTTCAGTTCAGCAATCAATGCCATCAAGGAGCATTTTGTTCTCTAAACGCCTTCCTCTGTCATTCTTGCTGTCCATAGGATTCTTAAGTCTGCTCCACTTCAACAAATTAAATCTCTTTCTTCTTAATAAGTCACTATCACATCGCGACTGGAAAAATCTCTGCTTTAACAATTCTAACTTACATCTTTCATAATATTTGTCAATTTTAACAGATTTTTACCCCATAATTACCTTTAATTTCGTCGTCCCATTGACTATTTCTTACTCTAGAGCCCAAGTGAAAGACAGGCGGTTGAAAGTTTCGATTTATCTCCCTCGATCAAAAGTCATCACTTTTATTTTACTGATATTTAAAAATTAAACCCGACTTTTTTTAGCTTTCCCTCTTAACAGAATCAACTGCTACAGATCTTTCTTGCTTTCCACTATGAGGGTTGAATCGTCTGCGTATCTCGAATTAATTTTCCTGCCTCCGATCTTAATTCCTGTTGAGTCCATCTACATCAGCTATTTCGATAACATATTATAAATATTAAAAAGATAGGACGAAGATATATATCCTGGCTTCTACCACCTCCACTCGAACACTTTTTCCAAATATTGCTTTACTGGGACTTATAGTGGTACAGTTCTCTAAGAGAATTAGAACAATCAATGCCACCAAGGAGCATTTTGTTCTTTAAACGCCTTCGTCAGTTATTCTTGCTGTCCATAGGCCACTTCTTAAGTCTGCTCCACTTCCATAAATCAAATGAATCAATTCCCTTTCTGCCGAAGTATTCGCACATTTTTCTCATCACATTCCAAAGTCATCAATTATGATCAACAGATGGATACTTTATTATCAATAAAACAAATGAATACTTTCGTTTGAAACATTCTTCATCTTTTCATAATATCATTTTCGCTATCTGATCAAGTTCTTCTTACCTCCTAACACTTACCTGTTGTGACATTTCTCTGTTCACACATGGTTCAAGCGTTTTTTTGGATTACTTTCGACTATATTTGCTCATGTGAAATGACAAAAGTTCACTAATTCTGACAGTTTCTTGGATATGGCGTTTGAAATTGGGGCGAATACTGATGTTTTCTAATCTTTATGTCAGCGTATTTTCTTCCTAATCTGTTGAGAGATTTCAGATAAACGTTCACTACTTCGTCCCCAGCTGCTCTAAACAATGCCACTGACACTCCCATAACTCCAAAAGATTGCTCCTTCTGGCAACTGTCCATTACTTATATCACTTTTCATTACATTATTCCTCTACATACACTTTGCATTATTTTTTACTTATATCAAAATGTTTCCCATACCGGGGATAAGCTTGACTGAACGTTCATTTATATTTCTAAACAGATATTTTTCTTCAATTTACTTTTTCTTTGGATATTTTATTTCCTTTTTTAGTCTGCCTCTGAATATCTAACCTTGGAGTTTTTTCCCCTTCTTTCTTTATTTAAAGAACTTCTTCTGGCAACCATTTACAATCTTTCTAGTTGATCAGATTCTTCTTGGCCTATTGTATTACGGCATTCTGTTTCTTTCCACAGTTATATATTCTCTTCCGGTCTTTAACTTCCAACTTCTGCTTTAAATATTATATTCATTTACGATTTATATCAAATCGGATAATGTCCATGTTTCTCCTTTGTTGCCAGCAATATAACCCGTTCATTGAAATTAATGTGTGCAACCTTTTCTTTATTGCAAGAATTTACTTTGAAAGTAATTATTTTCAACACAAAACACATTCTTTCTCCTGTTACATTCCTGAATCCTAAATGGGATTTTCCAGTAATGTCTAGTTCTTTTTTTTTTTTTTTTTTCATTTCAATTTTCCAATATTATTAGAAAAATCTCCCATGTCAATATTATACTTGCAGTCTACCATAAAATTATTCTACCTATTATTCAACCGGCATCTGTAGTGGATGCATACACTTCTGTGAGTGTGACGTTCATTGGACAATGCATTTATTCTGATTTTCTTTCCGACAGTGAATTGTATCCCGAAATGTATTTTTTCTAACCGTCCTCTAATGATAAACGCCAGTCAGCGAGAGGTCATTTCTTTCTTTAAAATCGTTTCCTTAATACATACTTCTTGTATTCCATATTCCTATTTTATGTAAACCAGAGGCATCTTCAAAAATTATCAGAAGAAAAACTTCCCAAAGACTTGTTAATTTCACTGAACCTTATCCCCAATTTGATTTTCGATGCCCGTCGAGCTGGATTTTTCCATCTTTCCGCATTACTCGATAACAAGCCTGTGTTTATGAGATTTTCTTGCAAGATATATACAGAAATGGTCTGCATTACTTCTGAGTTCGCGATACATCTTAACCTAGATCACCGTCCTCCCAATAGAAAAGTGCAACTCTCGTCAGATAGTACAACCATCTTTGTTCTAAGTTTTCTCCGACTGTTGCATCCAACTTCGGGAGCGTGGGTAGATTAAGGATTAGATTATCCGGAAAATCTTCTTTCGAGACTAAATATGGAAATTTCTGAAGCCACTTCATTCTTTGGAGATGGAATTTTCCAGGCAATATTCTCCTTTCTGGTTAATACAGTATCGCCCAACGTTATACGTTCGATCCAAGCGGAACGCGTCTTTATGTCCAAATGCACGCATTACGATGAACACACGCGTTCGTGCTAGAACAATACTGGATGGAGTATCTCCACGTCCAGGTAAGATGCACGAGGAGTTTGTCCGCTTTTTTTTGGGAGGGGAGGGTTCTTTTTGACTCTGTCACCATACCTACCTAATTTATACTTCCTTCTATTTCAAGGTCCATTCCAGAAACAAAACTTTTCCTTCCATCTTATTTTAATGGATGGAAAGAAGGAAGATGCATCTGTATCCTCTGACTACGGTCCAATCACAGTTGCTCCTGTTCTCTTGCGTCTCTTTTATAGTGTTAGCTAAACGTCTTCAGTCATACATCCAACATGATTTTAGGCAGAGCCTTCATATCCCTGTAGATGGCCGTGCTGAGAATATTTTTATTCTTTCCTCTGAATACCAATGTTAACTTCGACCTCTCTTTAGGGCGTCCCCGGACCTCCAAAACAGTGTCGCCCTTCAAGCTATACTTTGAGCTGTCTATTGCAAGATGTCCAGAAGTTTTCCTCGCCTACGTATGAACATAACAAATGAGTCACCTCAAAGCCAATAAATCAATACCCAAATCAAGAAGACGAGATATTTGATTTTGTGTGTAATCATCGAGAGAGAGATTACTAATAAAACATAATTTACCCATTCCTTAGCAATTAGTTTAGGGACAGGCAAAGTATTTTTCATCGATGAGCTAACAAATGTTCGAGAAATTTTAAGAGCACTTCATTTAATATCGACAAACGATTTAGACTCCGGTCTCCTATATTCGGAGACCGCAGGCGAAGTCGGTGGCCATTGAACAAAATTGACATTGTTAGCCGGATACATACCTTTATTTTTCTTGCACTCGTTATCGTAAACATTCAGGAATCTAGAGCACTGCGCTTCCAAGGTTGCATTTTGGAATGGTGCATTCCTTGGTTAATTCTAGTCTTACGAGTAGAGACACATCGGGAAATCGCGAAATGAGATTATTCGATTCGTTAAGTCCGCATCAAATGGCACTATATATAATTATATATAACGAATTAAGAAAACTGAAAACATTTTAAGTAGGATGCGGTAGAGATCCAAGGTAAAATGTAACTCGGAAATATTTAATGTTTGAATTAGTTCCTCCTACGAGTCGTTACTGCTGTATTTTCATAAAATATCCGTAGCTTTGCTGTCCATTCTATGACAGTGGCATAAATAGAACTCCAGATTTACACTATTATAAATTTACAGTGGTGTAAATGTTCCGTATTTTATATTCTCCACTCGTACGAAGTGTAAACTTCTATTGCCAACGTGTAATAAAATATTTCGTCTATTTTGTAATCTCTACAGGTCAGTTCCACGCACTCTTCGTATGCCTGGAACCTTAGAATGCCTTGTAACATCATTATGGACGCACGTTTCCTTTTATCGCTTCTTCACTGCAGACGTGCCTCTAGCCATATGGTTTGAAGTTTGAAATTTACGTCATTTCCAAGGTGACTCACGTTGTCCCGTGTACTAAGTGCCTTTTAAGAATGACTTACTCATGAAATAGTTCGTAAGAGTACTTGTATGTTTTGAAAAGAGAGAATGGCGAGATTTGTAACTTGCTTCAATTCCAGAGTAGTTTCTTACAATACGGAGCTTTACGACCATCAACATTGCATTGAATCGGATTTCCGATTCGCGAGCATTCTCCTTACTCGTTAAATTTCTTTTCTAGCTTTCGAAGCAACACTGAATATTGGTAGAAAAATCGTGCAATTTCCTTCACTTAAGATATGGTATATGCCCCACAGCTTGGCAATGTTAGAGATTGTCACAGGGTCATCTTTCTCAGAAATGATTCTCATTTTTCTATATATGCCTGAAGTTCTCAATATTTTTTCTATATACGTAAACTAAAGTGTATGCTTATGTTTTATACAGAGAGGCATGTCGCTTGGTGAGGCGAGTGAAAACTGATAGAAATAAGCAGCCGCAACTTCTTATCCTTTTCTACTAATCTCTATAATTTAAAAAAAAAACTTACTCTAAAGAAGTAAAAGCGTTAGTGAAATATATTTTAACTACTTAAAAATATGACTGGGTTGCATTCAGCAATACTCCAGTGAAAGTCACTTGGCTTGGTTGAAACAATTGTAATTTTGCGAATAACAAAACAAAATAGTCCATACACACACCTATGGAGAGACGCAAATTTAAATATTCGTGATGGATATAGAAATTTTATTTCTAATGAGATTACTCAAAATCGTATTACATGTTCTCATCAAGTGTGAAAAGAAACACACCTGGGTGAGAACGATACGCTCAGCACACAGAGAAAAATTTTCTTCATCATTATACAAATATACCGCACATGACGGTAATTGGCAACGAACACAAGTTCAGTCGTGAGGGTGACGCGATATTGCCCTTTGAATGCTAAATACCCAAGTTCGAATTCTGAAGGACGAGAGGGTGTTAATAAAGGATTTTTAAGAGAAAATGAATCAACAGCCTTAATCAAGAATAATTCAGAAAATGCAAGACAAAAACAAATTCAAAATACATGTTTTTATTCAGACAAGTCATGCATAACTAGCGGCACTCTGCGATTGGGTAGATTAGGATCATTCATCATTATGGAGCGAGTTATTCACCTCGTTTAATGTTTTAGGGGACATGGAATAATGGAATATATAACTCTCGATAAATAATGTGCAATAAGTGTAATAACAATTTGCGAAATATATCTTTGTTTCCAATTAAAAAAATACTTTATGATTAAAATAGTACCATTAATCATTTTGTTAGGTTATAGTGGATGATTACAACAAGTAGTATAGCTGATAAGGCAGATTTTCTACTGATATTGGGCGATTTGGAAGGAAAAAAACCAAGCACCAATGAAGATGTGGTTAGGATTTGGGAATGAATTAGGACAAATTTTTATGTGGCTCCAATCCTTGAAAGATTTTTGTTGTAAGCCTACAGTACATTCGTACCGTGGGTTGATTAAGAAATTTTTTTGTTGTTGTTGTTGTTGTGCGTGTTTTATCTGGTCCTGAAACCCTAGAGACCAAGCATGGAACTTTTTTTCAAGCCACTTCAGGCTTCCAAATAAGCAGAGCGAGTGTCTCACACTGGCGATGAGATTCGTCTCCCACCTAAATGTCGGAATTTCGTGTCTAGAACAATTTTTTGTGGCCAACACCAACACTTTCAACAACATGAAGAGATTGTGCACATGTACTTCAGACGATAAATACAGAAATGAGATTCTACTACTAGCAACAGAAGGTGGGAAAAATTGTCTCAGAAGAGCAAAAACACTTTGCTTCTATGATGTTTTTTTTTTTGCTAACCAGACTATAATACAGATCATGAGTTACTGATTGATGAAGTTCAACTAAAATTCAGG
Source organism: Typopeltis vanoorti (assembly GCF_054136105.1). Classification (NCBI taxonomy): domain Eukaryota; kingdom Metazoa; phylum Arthropoda; class Arachnida; order Uropygi; family Thelyphonidae; genus Typopeltis; species Typopeltis vanoorti. Next base: position 86,404,349 of record NC_143561.1, on the reverse strand, counting down.
GCTAAAAATAAAACAGGGGGAACATTATCAAATTTGTAAATCAAACTAAACATTTAAAATTGGAAAGAAGCGAAAAACGTTTAAGACATGAAGAGAATCAGAAGAAAAATGCAAAGAAAAAAATATTCCGTAATATTTGGAAACAATACATAAACAATAACCGATTAACGAAAAAAAGACGATTGTAAATGGTAGTTTTGAAAAGATATTCAAATAGCGGAGGAAAAATGAAACAACGGAAAGGGTTAGATAGTTGAATGCAGATTTTCAGAGGCAAACTAATAAAAATAAAGAAAAATAAAAGGTAAAAGGAAATTGAAGAAAGTAACATCGCAGGGAAAAAAAGATCTGTTAAGGATAAATGAAGGGTACAGAAAAGTTTATCACGAGAATGGAGCAGCAAAAAGTAATTTGGGAAAAGTTTTATTGAAAAAGTGAAAAAAAAAAAAAGATGGAACAGTATGAAGGTGAATTAACAAGCATGATACAGACAATGAAAAATTTGAAAGGAAAAAATTTAGAAGCCTATAGTACAGCTATCAAAGGCAAATCTTCTGAAGCTGATGGAACTAGTGGAACTGCTGAGTGTAGTTGGGGTTAACACGTAGTGCAGTATTAGCGAAAATATGCGAAAAGATTAGAAAAAAAAAATATACTGACCTAGAAATTGGGTTTGGAATAAATACTGATGTTCAAAAAAAAAAAAAAAAGTTAAATCCAAGAATGTGAGAATTACGGAACTGTGGCTTTAATTTCACATGCACGTAAAGTTTATGTTGAAAGTAATTCAAAAATAGGATGGAGCTATATGTGAATAGCGAAATGGCAGAACAGGTAGTTTTTAGAAGTAAAGAAACTAGATACCAGATATTGAACATCACATGGATTATAGAAATAAGAATTTAAAAAGGGAGTATTCATCTGTTGTTATTAATTATAAGAAAGCATTTATGCTAATCATAATACATGGTTGGAATACTAAAGGTGAAATATTTAAGCACATTTAATTTTTTTTTAATCAGAGAACTGTGCGACAACCATGATGCTTCGTTAAAACAATTTCTTTGGCGAAAGGGGTGAGAAAGTTTGTACACTGTCGCCTTATTGTTTTAGTATTTATAGTGAATATGTTATGAGAATGATTTAAATAAAGACTCAGTGGGAATTATGAGTATATAATTTATGAGTAAATATATATTTCTATATGAGTAAATAATTTGAGATATGCAGATGATGTAACCCTCATGACCGAAACTTAAGATAAGAAGCGGTTGATATTCTGTTAAGAGGAAAAGCAAAAAAAAAAAAAAAAAGTCATAATTAAATATTACTAAAACAAAAGTGATGGGTACTGACAACTGCATGAAAATTTATGATCGAAGCAGATGAAACAGAGATAAAAGTTTATGATTTATTGAGATCCAGAATTATAAAGAGAAATTCTCACATTATAATGTGAGAATTACGGAACTGTGGCTTTAATTTCACATGCACGTAAAGTTTATGTTGAAAGTAATTCAAAAATAGGATGGAGCTATATGTGAATAGCGAAATGTTCAGAATTATCAAAATTAAATTAAAAGAAATAACTATTAGGAAGAACTAGATCAAAATCTTGACAGAGTCATTGAGAAAGACTGCGGTTCTTGAAAAAAAAAAAAACATTCCCGAGAAACTGGTGCACCTTAAGGTATAAATAAGTCAACAAATCTGAGTATATGGGATCCATTATTAATATGAAGAATTGCTGTTCTGAAGATTAAGAATAGCTATGAAAACAGATTTGTCGTGAACAGACAGATCCATTAACTACAGAACTTAGCAAATGGATTCTGGATGCAGCTGTATTTTTCAGTTAGCTAGTTATAGATGTGAAACTTGTAATCTAAAGAAGTCTGACAGGAAAAGGATAGCTGGTTTGAGATGTTATTACAGAAGACTATTCAGGATCTCATAGACTGAGATCCTGAAAGGTAGACAAACGGATGGGCCCCTAAAAGGATCCGTAGAGCTTTAGAATCAGTAAGTGCATTGAAAAAAAAAAAAAGAAGCTAAATGACTTTAGACATACAGAAAAGAATGTGGAACGTGGGTTTCTTAAGACAGCAACAGATCGTTCCTGGGAAAAGGCAAAGGGGCAGAACTTCAAAGAGTTAATGCTTCAAGAAAAGAGTACAACTGGACCACCTGGAAAGAATTTGTGTCATATCACCGAGATGCGTCGTGAATGTATGGCATCCGAGGATGTCCAGTAAAATGATGAACAGTTATGATGATGAAAATTATGTTAAATTTGACAAAAATCATGAATCGTCAGGTTAACAAGTACACGAAAGTTCTAATTATCTAAGCAATAGTATATGGGGTAGTGAATAAAATTTGCATGGATGTGATAGCTGGATCACTAAGAAAGATTATGGATGCGACTTGAATCTCATAACAACGAACAGAATGGTCCTTATAAGCAATCAATACTATGCAGAAGTTAATGCACTCTGACCTTACGCGAATAGAAAGATCACTGGAAAATAGAAATTATATTAAAGAAGGTTGAACGCATGCATGAGAAGGAAAGCAAGGCAGAGAAATAGTTAGTTAGACAACAAAAAAAGGAACTTATCAACTTGTAGCTGGTGAGAGGAAAACCAAGAGATAGAACCGAAGTCACGAAAGGTCACCAAATCCATAAATTCCTAGATGGGAATATAAGCACCCGCCCACGTACCATACTATAAGTCTACATTCTAGAACAAGAGATAGTTATCGAAATAAGTCATAAAATAATTTGATCACATTTATCACATCTCTGCTATAAAATTATCAGAAATGTGATAAATGCAACGCTGCTCTTTATTTTAACACACGTTGAATAATATCTAATATACGCAAATCCTATACAAAAAAAGATTCCAGACTCTGGAACCTTAGGTTTATAGCATTTGGGAATGTCTTGTAGGAAATCCCTTGGAGAAAATAGTCATATTTTCCCTTCTGGTTACCTAATTGTATCAATTGTAACAGTCGTTTTCTTGAAACAAACATTTATAATAATTTTAATCTCCCGCAAATCAACGTAATGTAACAATTATAAATTTCTGATTATGTTAATCAGGTATGTTGACATAACGTCCTGGAAACGCATCTTTCTAAACTTAGCTTTCGTATCAGTTGGTAACGATGCCCTCTAATCTCGTCTAGAATGACACCGCAAATAATGTTTCAAGGACGTTCAGTTGAGGATGTTAATCGGTCTCGTATAGCTGTGGTAGGTTACTTCCTCCTAGAAATTTTATTTTTCATTTCCCCAAAAGAGGGGACATAGACTGAAAGAACTCACGCAATTAAAAGACATAATACACTGCCTTCTCTCTTAGTTGCTTCGACTGTCATTATTCATAATGATAGCCAAAGCAACTAAGATTATGCCTACGTTTACATGTTTATTTTTTTTTCTCGCAGAAATATTAATGTAACCCATATTTGGTTTATCATCAAAGAGCAATATTCGATCTACTGCTATTCCAGTTCTGATTTGAATATAATCGATCCTCATGTATTCGAGAGGTATTCAAAATATAGACAGAAATTCTGAAGCGTTAAATTCAATGAATAAAAATGCATAAATAAATATAAATAAGATAAGATAACTTATTTAAGCACCTTTTTAAACATCCTCTTGCATTATTGATATCCTTCCCATTCAGTAACTGGTACCATGGGACCAAAGACAGCATTCTCCTGAGTTGGTCATAATTTCCAAATTTGTAGTTCAGTATGTAAATCACATTATATTCACATTAATTACAGGCCCAGACTACTTCGAAATGTGCTAATATGACTTGACACAAGTCTATAAGCAGATATTAATGGGTAAGAAAAATGAGTGGCCAACTGGCAAATTTAAACTAAGCTGGATCTTTGAGAGGCACACAATCTACTAGGAGAACAACCGCTATTAAAAGTAATGTAATTTGAGTATAGGCGGAAGATACAGAAGTGAATTTTACCAAGTTACAATTTTAAGAACTTCACCATTAGTTTACTTATTTTGCTTCTTAATAATTACTTTAAAACTGTGAACAAAATATATGTAAAACACACACAAAGAAGATAATGCAGAAATATAATACACCGCATATTTCGAATAATAACTCGAAGATAGTCAAACTTACGTTAATTAATATTCCGCCCTCTTTTTTTTTCAGAGCATGGTTTAGCAACTTACGGTATTACTCGTATCTTACAAATTCACTGGAATTGTTAGAGTTAATGCATAGAATTAGAATAGCAGTTGTCTAAAATTATGTTTAAAAAAACAATCGCTACAATACTTTACGCACAAAATTTGCTTGCTTACACGTGGGTAAAGGATTAAACAAGAATATAATTTCTTGGCAAGCATAATTTACTTTATAATTGAGTGAAAAACTTCTTAAAATTTAAATTTGTACAATTAAAAGGTTATAATTTTAATATTTCCGTGATGCATTTCAGTTTAACATTTCGTACTACAAATGCATCATTCCTGCTTGTAAATGTTAATAAGGAATGGAAATGATTAAAATGAAAAAACGGAAATTTGTGAAATAAAAACTGCATAGCACGTTTGCACAACTAAGTTTATGGCACTTAAATTTATACACTTAGAAATAAAGTTTTAACTTAAAATGCACAGTTTAAATGACATTTATGAAGACATTAAAGGCATATCAGAATAATATACACAGTATGATAATGCAAATTGTAATTCAAGCTATTATATTTAGATATTATCCATGCTCTAACCAGCTCTTGGACACAAACCTTGCTCTCTCTATTTATTTAAATGTCGAAACAAAACTGAGCAGTGTGGAATAGTTGCAGACCGAGCTAAAAATCTGATTTAACTCAATATTATTCCATTTCTGCGAAGCAAACATTTCTTTCTAGAAATTTCTCAAATGGAGAACAACAGATATACGTATTCTTCAAGAAAGAAACCATGAACATGTTCTTGTATACCCATAACTTTTCAGTGGAGTAAAGAAAGGTTTTTATCCTCTCCTAATATCGGATTATCTGGTATAGATTTCCAAAAAAGCCAAATTAACTTCATGATTTTGTTTCTCGAGGTGAAATAAATGGATTCGGTGAAAAATTCCAGTTATTCACCTGAAACAATATCTTGACAAATTCGGTATCAAATCAAAACCCCCGCAATCACTGATATATGATTAATTACTAAGCAGGGACAACTTTCGATATAACAGCGGGAGAGGTTGACAGATGAAGTTTATTCTCTTTTGTCGGTATAATAAATGTGCATATCAAACTGGAGCATTAAGTTTTTCTTCTAAAACTATTTACCTTCTTAGATGTGAAGGCTTAAATCACAATCTAAATTACTGATTAATAAATTGGAATTAATATTATAAAATTAGAATTTCTGAAACTGACACCATTTACAATGCTACTTCTCCGCCCGATAATAACAAAGTTACTTAGTTCGGAAGAAGGCCGAGAAGGATTTTTCTTTGATACCTTTTCTTCTGATGAGGACGACACACATAAAGATGACAGGTGCTGCAGACCGTTGCCATGGAAAAAAAGCGCACCATCGCAATTTCCGCGACAGCGTTGACCTTTCTTCGTTAATGATTGCTCTCACCAACTCAAAAAAAAAAAAAAAAAAAAAAAAGGGGGGGGGGAATATTCCAGCAGACTTTGACAGAACCAGAAAGACAAAGAACATAAGTAAGATAAAAGAAAACTGAAACTCAGAGGAATGGATGAATGTGAGAAGCACATGTGTATTGTAGAAGACAAAACAGAGAATTTCTCTTTCCCTCCCGCTCCACTGTATGCTTGTTTTATCCGACTACTAGAATCAAGCACACAGACTAATGTAGTCATGTCGGATACATTCTAATTTCGAGTACAATATCAACTTATAACAAATTGACAAAAAGAAATTATTAAAAAATTAATTTAATTGATTAGTAGCAGATGTAACTTATTTTTCTCATTCTGTCCTTGAATAAGAAATAGTGGTTTGTTTATTTTTTTTTCCTTATCAATTCCTTGATCTTAACGTATATAACTAGATGAAGTTCAAAAATAAACTGCTAGTTAAATATTTAGAGAAAACTAGTAACAATATCCGATAGAATTTAATATACAATGTCATGTCATCAAAACCAATCGAATCATGAGAATGTTACTCCAATTTCCAAATGGTGAAACGCACGCAAGAAATCGAGCAATTCATTAATCTTTTCAAACCTTTCTTATGGGAAGCAAACAGTAAACCATAACTAGCAGACTGAGCGACTATAAATAATCCTCACAGAAGGAATGTTAACGAATAATAAAATCAATAAAACCGAAGCGTAGTAACTACGCTGTAATAATCCAACTGAAACCTGCAATTTAATTAAAAACCGAAATTAAAATAACGCAATATAAAGTGATGAACCTTAGTGAAAATTTACACAGAGTTCAATCATATAGAAAAATTTTAACATGCGCAGAATTTAAAAGTTAAGGCAATTTAAATACCAATATAAGATATCTTATAATACTATCTGTTAAGCATTTCGCTGAAGGCGCAATGTTCTGCAGTATTAGTGCCAAGTGGCCATTTAGAGTTTTGCCATGATTGGTGTTTGGACAATGAGCACCTGCCCTTCCACAGACAGCTAGATGGGACAGCTCTTTACGTAGAATCTTCTTATTAATTCGAGTATTTAAATCAGAATCTCTGTATACTGAATTCTTCGTTGATCGCTTTCGCATTGGAATGGCCAAATGTTACCTTATCACCCTTCCGGTATCCTGTACTATCAGTTTCCTGGTCGTTATTTATTTTGAAGTGGGGCGCGCGCGCGCACACACACACACGCTTCCTTTAGCTAATAAAGGATGCCTATCATTGATTTTGGTAATCGAGTTTGGCGTTGATATCCTATGTCAAGAAAGGATAGCTCACTGATGTGGCATTTATCACAGCATCTTTCAAAGTCCTTATCTACGCGCCATTGATAGTATACAGTCGACTCAAAGATATATATCCATGTGTCTTATACGCATTTTATTCTAAAAATATACCTATTTAATGCAATTACCTTACAGACAAACATAAGTCATAGTATTAGAGTGTGTGCGTGTGTATATATAGCAATTTCAGCCATAAACTAGTTATTCGTAGCAGGATTGTAAACGTGGGAACAAAATTTAAAGAAAATTACAGCTGAGCTTTTGACTTTGAGCCGGTTTGTAAGAGGTATGGTTTACATTTCCTAATAATGCTAGCGTTTATTTTTATTTTTTCAAAAACAAGCAGTGTATAGGTCATTACGTATCATATACGTAATGGCCATCACCCTTCCGGTATCCTGTACTATCAGTTTCCTGGTCGTTATTTATTTTGAAGTGGGGCGCGCGCGCGCACACACACACACGCTTCCTTTAGCTAATAAAGGATGCCTATCATTGATTTTGGTAATCGAGTTTGGCGTTGATATCCTATGTCAAGAAAGGATAGCTCACTGATGTGGCATTTATCACAGCATCTTTCAAAGTCCTTATCTACGCGCCATTGATAGTATACAGTCGACTCAAAGATATATATCCATGTGTCTTATACGCATTTTATTCTAAAAATATACCTATTTAATGCAATTACCTTACAGACAAACATAAGTCATAGTATTAGAGTGTGTGCGTGTGTATATATAGCAATTTCAGCCATAAACTAGTTATTCGTAGCAGGATTGTAAACGTGGGAACAAAATTTAAAGAAAATTACAGCTGAGCTTTTGACTTTGAGCCGGTTTGTAAGAGGTATGGTTTACATTTCCTAATAATGCTAGCGTTTATTTTTATTTTTTCAAAAACAAGCAGTGTATAGGTCATTACGTATTTATTGACCATAAACAGAAGACAAAACAGTAATACGAAATTCCCTTTTGGCAAACTGGCATTTTTTAAATGGAAAACTTGATGTCGTAATGTAGCTTCCTACCGGATTATAAAGGAACTACCGCCCATAAAAGTGACATAATAAACGGGTGGCAAATCGACATAGCGTGTAGATTTTCGCCACTATGTAATAGCGACATACTGCGTGTAGGTGCAAAACATTAACGTTGCCATGGCAATAACAAATGAACGATCTGAAACGACACCAAAAATAAACCGCCTCGGGAAAAGATGTCATTGTTGTAGCGAAAGTTGGGAAACCGAGAAATACACCTGTTGGCTGAAGAATGCTGTCAGTCATGCAGAGAAGTCATTAACTCTATCAAGAAGTAATGATTCCTTGAATACTGATAACTAATCTGATGAAATGAGAAACTTTAAGAAAGTATTCCTTTCTTTAAGAAAGAAATAGTTTCTTAAAAATGTTGATATTGGTAGAAATTATACAGAAAAGATACTTCAAGTTTTATGCACTTCGATAACCAAAGTATAATTTAAGTTGCCCATTGAAATTAGGAATTTTAAAATCTATGCTAAAATCTGTCGCATCATTGCAATTATTGGGTTTCACTGGTTTCATTTTAGTGGGAAAAATTGATAAAACGATACAAATTTACGTTACCGACGACAAATTACAATCCTAAATGGCTCTAATTCAATTGTTAATAATGAATGTGTACACAACATTATAGCGAAATTACCTAATTATCAGTGGTTATTTTAAGAGGGGCCCGGCCCAGGATCATTTTTATGCACCAGACGCGGAACATTTTTCTGTTTTGTAACTTTTCTCCCTTTACGGTAATTATGCTTCCATTATTGTGTTATTATTAATAATATAATAATGTATATATAAATTCAATATCAACAGTCGCCTGATTACGAACGCATGATGAAAGAGACGGGGAGGTTTGGAGCGTCCTGTAATGCGTTATTTGCAGCGATTGCCAAGCAAACATTATTGCAAGGTAGTGTAGCGGAATTTTGATATTCGGGGCGATAATTTGTCTTTTCTGGTTGGCAACATTGTCAACAACAGTCAGTAACCGACAAAAGAACAGCACATTAGCAGTTGTTTATCAGAGCTCGTGATTGTGAGAAGCATAAAGAAAATCGTATAATATTCTTGTTTATGTAGGCCTACTATTTCAACTATGGATAAGTAGATCGGTACCTTCTTTAAACGGAAAAATAGCTCGGATGACAGTGATAATACAAAACGAGTTTGTAATGACAGTTTGTGTGTAGTTTCTGAAGAGAAAGAAGTGTGTAACGAATCCACAGAAACACTGTATTTCCATCAGCTACAATGCGATAATATTAATACGTTGAAAGAAAGGAAAGATTTGCCGACTTGCTGGACACTCGACCAGTGGATAGCATTCAAAGGTAAATACAATTGGTTATTTTGTAAGGACGGAGGTTTGGGGGTGTATAACCTGTACAGAGGTAAAGACCCTAGACGCAAGTTCTTCACATCAGGGTATTCACTTAGCATCAGAATAGATAAATGGATTAATACGTATTTAAGGCGAAGAGTTTAAAATGCCAACAAAAGCAACTTAGGAAGAAAATTTACGAACATGGAGATACCAAATTCACAAAAGTGTAGAAGCATAAATAAATAAATAAAATTTTTAAGAAATGTTGCGACAATTTAGCAATAGCCTCACATTTATGATCTTTACTTTAAGGGAGGTCCCCACCGGAGCTTATTCATCTAGAATTTAACCACTGCTACTTATTATTTAGGGTTATTTCTATACTGTTTTTCTTTACAATTTATTTTGTATACAATATCCATCATTGGTTGATTGCATTTAATAAGCCTAAATACAAATGTGCATGTTGTTGACATTATCCGCTATAAACACTATTGTTATTTTTTACTCTCCTAAAAGTTCAGCAATATTTCCTTGAGATGATATTGCATTTTTTGAAAACGGTTTTCGTATGAATACTTGCAACATGATTCATTAAATTTTTTGGGTTAATCATGTGCAGCCATTTTCACATTTGTCGTTTTACGAACAACCTGATGTTTCTACCAATGTCACTTTTTTACATTTTTTACATGTCAATTTAGCAATACAGCATCATTAACTATAGAACTACGCTGCGTGCCTACTGATATTTGTTTCATGACTTGATGGATGCTAGTGGAGAAGTAAATGATTATGACCCTTCATATTCTACGCTTTTGGTGGTGACTTCCATTTTCATTATCAACCTGAGTCTGCTTTGACTACCTAAAGCTATATCTGAGCTATTAAAACAGTTGTTGCATTGTGAATTAAACTGAAGAATTGTAATCTTTAGCGATGAAGCACCAACTTAAGTGACTGTAGTATGCATAATAAATGTTACAATCCGAATTAGTAATTCAAACACTTGAATTAAATTATTTAAAAATCTGAATTTGGCCAATACACAAAAATAATGGCTTAAATAAGAACTTAATAATTCGTCAATTGTACTGTGAAAACGCTTTAAAGTTGCTATCCATTAATAAATCATTTCTAAACAACAGGTTTGAAAAATCATTCAGATTTGGAAAATCCGGTTCGGTAGAAGCGGTGCGATTTTGGTCGGTGAATACCATTGCTTAAAAGGCGAACAAAAAAAACAAACAAAAAAACATAGTTTCTCCGATACATTGTTCAGTTGTTCCGCAAAAGTAATTTTATCGCTAATCTGAGAATTATATAGATAAAAGTTTACATTAATTAGAGAATTCCCAACTCGAGGTACACTAATTATAATAAGTTTCATTTTTGAAGGATTGCTTAATCAATATCACACACAGGGATTCCTGGGTAGAAAGAAATCGATAAATTACTAAGCGATTGAGATCTCAACATCTCGGCCTTTCACTAGACACTGACAGCTATGATGACCCTAACATCCATTGACTATTCATACTGAATGGTAGACTAACGACAAGTGCCTCCATCTATGGCCATTCGGTTATATTTGTTTGGCAGGCTACCTCTTGGCACAACGCCAGTTTTCACATGGACGAATGTAATGAGTTTCATATGAGGCGAGACTAAAAAAAACAAGATGAAATTAAAAATGCAATGCTTCGAAAAACATGATCTTAAGGACCATTAGATAAATTAGAAGTGTCACTTAAGCATTCACCTTTTGTTCGCCATGCTGTCTGCAAGAATGTAACATCATTAATTTCACCTTAATCTTATGGTAAACTCTAAAGATAATATTTATTTAGTATTAAGAATGAAATCGTACGCAAGGAAGTAGGCTTATATCACATCAACGTCAGAACATATTCTTCAAGAGCAAATATATTTGACAGTTCACCCAACCATTAACAGTAATAATGTGTTAGTAATAATAACTTTTCATCACAATAAAAGGATTGTATTTGAGTAAATAAAACAACCATCCCTAATAAAACAATTATACTTAAATATCAACTACAAGGAACGTTATTTAGGATTACTACTGAAGCACTTAGGCCCTTGTTTTAATTATCATTATTATTACGTGACACCTCCAGGGAATCCAAAGACTCATCGAGGGAGAGCACTACTCCAAAACTCTCCATCTCCACCACTCAATCCACCAACTACAACCATCATCTACAGTCCACCACCACTACTAGTATGTTTTTTTTTTGTGTGTAAATTAAAGACAATTAAACATCCATGCCCAAGGCGGGATTCGAACCCGCAGATTTTTGGCTGAAGAGCGGATACGCTAACCACTCAGCCAACCAGGCTGGCAAATTTTTCTGTTCTTCTGACCGATTTGCGTACGAAAAGAAAAATTCTTCTATCTCCTTATATGACCGGTTAATCCACTTTCAACTGAAAAACCCTTATATTGTTTGCGTTCTAGACGGGATTCGAAACCCAGGTCTTTCCGACCAAAGAGAACTACTCCGGAAATATTCGACAGCACATAACTCCAAAATTTTAAGCGTTAAATTCAATTATATTTAAAAAAAAAATAGGGTAAAAAGGTGGTTCATTTCTTCGGTCCCATCGTTCAAGTGATATCTGCCAAACTTTGAATGCAGTTTTTCTTTACGCTGCGAAGGTGATCCCCTGAGAAATTCAGCCCGAATTGGATTGCAACGAAGGGAATCGAGGAGGCGCAACACCGCGGACGCCTTTATAGGTGACAATTCAATCGATTTCGATCAAATTTGGAAACACCTGCTGCTAACATTGCACAAAAGGTTCTCTTGAGGAGAAAGAAAAATACAGACCAATTAGACTAAAGCCACATCGTTCAACAAATTCAAATTTTGGCCAAATTTGGAATATATTTGTTTCTATCTCTCTCATCATTCAATCGTTTTCGACCAAGTTTAAAATATACAGAATGTCTACGTTCTATTGATAATTTCCGCAACATCGACGGCGAAGTGGTAAAATTTAAAAAAAAATTAAAATGCCGCATTCTTTAACCAATTATGACCAGTTATCGCACAGAGTACCAGTTTAATAAAAGATATTCGCCACTGCACCAGCAGTAATTGTCCCGCATTAACCACTGGCATACAAATAACCAATGGAAAATGATTTTGAAAGCAAGCGTAAAAGAATTAAACGAAAATAACTTAAAATGTTCCTCGCTTCCTACAAGTCCCATCTCGAGACTGCGTTTCGGACTTTGGAAAAATATGACGACTTATGTTTTCTGGCAGCCTGGTTGGTCATATGAATAGTGTCCGCTATAGAAACAAAAGGTTATGGGGTCGAATTTCACTGCAAGTCAAGGATATTTTTAGGTGAGAAATTGAATTTTAGAGTAGGATTTCCGGATAATATAACCCTTAGTCTATTTCTGTGTAGGATTCATATAAAATATACCATATAATATATAAAATATAATTACGCGTTATATAATTCAGAGGTGAATATAAGTTCTGACGTGCATGAGCTCTATTATACTCATACGAAACCCATGACAAAAAGAAAGACAGGTCACGAAATGTCCAACTTAAAGAAAGCACGGTTCACCGCCAGTGATTTCACAAAGGGAACCTTCCTGCAACATCTGCAGAGCACAGTGTTGGAGAGAGAGCTGAGAGTGACGCCCAACTGTCTCTCGAAGGTTGCTTCTTATAGACAGTGATGTGTCACTGCTACATCACCAATGAAAGATTACTCAACGGGAGTGATAGGAGACGAACACATATTTCTCGGTAGAAGATAATGGAATTTTGATAGGTTACGTTCGATAGGTTCATTTGTCAGAAGAACGATCACTAAAAAAAAGTGCTGTTTGATAGTACAACAGGATATGCAACATGTTGGCCATTGTAAATGCATGTAGGAAGTTTTTAAAAAAATAGACTGCGAACATAATCTCGCATCCATTTGCTGTTTCTGAAATGTTCACTCTCGTATATAAACGACGAACAAAATTAGGTTATATACAGAACTCGTAAATGAAGAAAAGTTAACTCAATGAAGTTATTCAGCTTTTTTTCTGCTAAGACACTGAAGTAAAAATGATTCATGATGCTTTCGCAGTAACAATGGCACGCAAAAAAAAATCAAATACATTTTATATAAAAATAAATACTTAATTCCACTTGATGACTTTCGCGAATCCCAAATCACAGATGTAACATAAGGACTTTTTTTTTAATATTACGAAGAAATCGAACACATGATTTATTTAAAAGAAAGTAATGGAAAAAACCCTTAATTTTTTTTATGAGCTGAAGAAGGCACATGTAATTTATTATGTAGAATATCGTTCATATTCTTTAAAAGGTAAACCAACTTTTTTTTTACTTTGGCTTCCTGCAATATACAATCTATTATTCAAGTTCTTCTAGATACTGTATTTCAGAAATTATCAAGCAGTCAACAGTAATAAGCTCAAAACATTTACAATGTACACGAGAGAAAATTTAGGAGATTACTGTTATAAGCTTGTTTGCCAAAAGATGTCTGCGACAGCTGACGACGAGTTTATATATATACACAGCCACGATGTATATTTAGTGGTTTAGTGAAATTCTAAAATACACTGCTTGGAAAGAAGTCACCGGACACCCCCATGGTGGGCAAGATGCATCGTGCCATGTAACGAGTACGTGTTTGTAGCCGGAGTTTGAAAGAAGAGTTGTGATAGGGTGCCATGTTGCAGGCCTATCTCTCCCGCAAATTATTGACAAATTAGGACATCCGAGGTCGATCATCAATGATATCATACTCACCACACTCAGGGAATGTGACCGTAGGGTGCTACGAAGGATAATATGTAAAACCGCCATCCGTCGGCTGACACATTGAATACGAGTTACAGGCATCGACTGGAATACGAATCTGAACAAAAATATTCAGAGCAGAGGTTCACAACATGGGTTCGCAATATGCAAGTCCCACATTATCCGAACCAACATGCTGCGTTGTCTTCAGTAGTGCAAACAGTGCGTGTAGTGGGATGTGGGAGCTTCGAAGTTGTGAACCTCGGTTCTGAATATTTTTGTGCAGATTCGTATTCCAGTCAATGCCTGTAACTTCGTACACGAGAGAAATGGAGCGACGGATTACGCTACATCCACTACTAAGCAGATTGATAGTATGGGTGTGGCGGATGCCCGGTGAACATCTTCCAGAGTGCGTAACTATGAAATTCGGTAGTGACAGCGTGATGGTATGATCCTGTTTTTCCTAGTTTGGCCTCGGACTTCTCTTTGTGGTGCTACGAACACTAAACTCTGAGAGGAACTTAAAACTAAAAACACGGAACTGGAAAATTCCAATTTACAGTTACAGAGCGATCTTAAATTAATTAAACTGTTAATGATCTCAGTCAACAAGCCATAAACAGAAATTTGAAAATAGGTATTCCTCCAGAGACTGGTGAATGCGTGTATGAAATAATAAAAAAGATTTCACAAAAAAATTCAAGTGGATTTTAATGAGGACATCGAAGCAGCCCACAGACTCCATAATGCACAAAAAATAAGCCAAAACATTATAAAATTCAAGTCTAAAGAGACGAGAGATAGATAGCTAGAAGGAAACTAGAACATAAAATACAAAACAAGTAGTAATTTTAAAGACGGCAAACTATACTTAAATGAACATTTGACTGCGAACATGAAGTATCTAATATATGCAGCAAAAAATATAAACAGGATAAAGACTAAGTATCTCTGGATCAAGGACGATAAACTCTTCATGAGAAAAGATGACACGTCGCATATATGGAGGATAAAGTTGCGAAGATGACTTCCAAAAACTTTAAAAATAACGGAAGAATCCCCGATTACTTTACGATGAACAATAAGAAGATGGATATTACTATAACTGCTTTTGAAAATTGTATAATTTGCAATGACAACAGAATTAGGAAGATCTTTGTATTTCAATAATGAGATATTCTAAAAATATTGCATTTAAACATTAGAAGTATAAGAGATAAAATAGAACATCTAGAACTAATATTAAACGACCTGATTATAATATAGATATTTTAACACTAACAGAAATATGGATAAAGGAGCATGAAGCTAGCCTATACTATTTAGAAAGAAATACTATCACTGTAGGGATTATAACAGATCTGGGGGATTAATGCTCTTTGGTCGAAGGCATTTAACTATTAATCACATTAGCAGAACAAAAAGGGAAACAGCCGAGAATGTTAACATTTATTTAGAGAACTACAATTACGACATAATGGCTATTTATAGATCTCATTCTTTTACGCCCCACGACTTTACATAAGAACTGGACACTGTACTACATGACATCGATTATAATAATGTTATAATCGGTGACATAAATATTGATCTGCTAAGCGACAGCCGTTATTCTCTCGATTTCATAGATTTATTAGCCATGTATGGCTTTAAGCAACATGTAAATATCACAAGGGATTTCAATGGCTGTGTTTCGTGTTTGGATCACATCTCTGTAAAAACACAAAGTCCAACTAAAGTCAAGACAGCAGTGTTAAAATAGCCAATCCCAGGTCACTTTCCGATAGAGGTAAAAATCCAACCACAGTCAGCATCTACAGACACAAAAGATGTCAGCGTCCAGTATCCTAAAATAAACTACAGTGTGCTAAAACATTAATTAAGTACCATATCCTGGGAACAAATACAATCTGAAACGAATATTGACGATGCTTACTGCAAATTCATTAACCTATCAGATACTGAAATACAACACGCCACTGTCATACTCCAAGGAAATAGGCGCAAACTAGCGAAGCATGGATAACGCAAGACATAAAACAATGTATAAAACTCAGAGATAAGATGTATAAAAAACACAAAAAATATCTTCACAATGAATACTATGGGAATAGCTTCAGATATTATAGGAACCAAGTAAGTCAAAAATTGAAAGAAGAAGGGGAAAAAAAAAACGAGTATTACCGTAAGGAATTTTTGAAATGTGAAGGTAGTGCCAAAAAACAATGGAAATTCGTAAACAATATACTGGCAAAATATCCGTGAACCAACACTTCCAAGACTTAGTAATGACGACAGCAATCATGCAGATTTAAACAGTGAAAGAACGTTAGCAGACAGATTTAATAATTATCTTGCAACCGCCAATGAAAAACTTGTAAATAGTCCTAATAATTCATCCGTAAATTACGGACTTAAGAAATGAGAGTTCCATGTACTTTTTTCCAGTTATGAGAATGAAATCAAAAATATTATAATGAAACTTAAACTCTTCTGCTCCGGGCCACGATAGTATTAATGTCAAAATTGTGCGGGAGTGCCAGGAATATCTGATAGCTCCTTTGATGACTATCTTCAATTTATCGCTGATGACTAGTGTGTTTCCAACAGAATTTAAGAAAGCTTTGGTAATACCAATATGTAATGAAGGATGCAAAAATGATCTTAAAAACCACAGGCCAATCTCCCTACTCTCAGTTTTCTCCAAAATATTGGAAAAATTAGTAAAAAATAGATTAGTAACTTTTTAGAAAAAACCACTTCTCTAAGAACCATTATGTTGGAAGTTTATTTTACACTTGGTTAGACTATAATAAATTTAGTTTAATCCTTTATCCAAGTGTAAGCAAACAAAGTTTGCGCCTGAAAATATCTTCAGGACTGAGGTAAGGTAGTGCAGCACCAGGAAACTCCAACAAGACTAGGAGTGATGAGAGCTTGGTCCACCTTTGCTCGGAGTTGCACCACCTTACCTCAGTCCTGAAGATATTTTCAGGCGCAAACTTTGTTTGCTTACACTTGGATAAAGGATTAAATTAAATTTATTAAAGAACCATTGTGGATTTAGACAAACTAAACACTGAGCAAGCGCTGCTGAACTTCACAAACTTAATTTATTCATCACAAGACTAACACAAACTAACTTTAGCAGCCTTTCTAGACCTCCAGAAAGCTTTTGACACATACCCCAATATATTTTATTAAAAAGAAACGGGAAAATATAGGAATTAGAGGCTGTGTACATGACTATGACTGGTTTAAGAGTTATTTAACGTGTAGATCACAAGAGGTAACGAAACTTAGAAATTTCGTTCAAGTAAAATGTGATGTTCCCCAAGGTTCTGTGCTTGGGCCAGTACTATTTATAATTTACATCAACGACTTCTGTGACCTACAGTTATCAAGTAAACACCTTTGCATATAGTACTGCATCGATATTCACTGCAAATTAAATGCAAAATATGGTAAACACAGATTTGCAAATAGTGACAATTGGTTTCATGTGACAAACTCACTACTCTCAATGCTGGAAAAACAAACAATAGTAAAACCAACTTTTCCATCCATATATTCTTACATAACTGGAACTGTAAAAATAACCAAAATTGGAACTGTATGGAGATAGAAACTGTGAATGCTATAACCTACAAAGGATTAAAAATAGACAGCAACTTAAGCTGGAAACTACATATTAAAGAAGTATGCAACAAAGTAAGATTTATGAGATTAAAGAGACCTAACTCTGACAATGTTAAGAACATTATACTTCGCCTGGATGCAAACTGTTATACAGTACGGTATAAGCTGGGGAGGAACATATCACACCACACTGACACCATTAATCTCTTTACAAAATACATTATTACGCATTTTAACCAACATAGAGAGACTACAGTGAACGCTAAATATATCGTATTAAACATCCTTCCACTTAAACAACTATGTATTTACAGGATGCTACTTTTCCTAAAGACTGATAACCAGTACGTAAGTATTAGAAAAGATACTTTTCTGCAGAAAAGCGGGCTTAAAATATTTTATCACTAAAGCGCAAAAAAGAAAGAATAATACACAAACACTATATATTTAGCTCCAAAAATCTTCAACGGCTTACCGCTCTTAATACGAAAAGAAAACGAACACATACAGAAATCTGATTACTAAACTTTTATAAGAATATTGAAAACTTGTATAGAATAACTGTATAAAAAGTAATTAACCAATTTATACCAAGAGAAATTAACCAATACAAAATATTCAAGAAATTACTGAACTGTGGATGAGCTCATGCTCTTGGGTTATACATAGGATGTCATTGTTTTACAATTTTATTTTGAAAGAACATTTCAATGAATGAGATGTAATGATATACAAATGATAATGTAATAATAACTTAATTTATAAGTGTGTATATAAAACACACTTTGCATGTATGTAGTAAGGAGTATATACGAATAGGGACAAAAGGTCATCAGAAACCTGGAATGCGAAAAACAGCTGGAGTGGACTATGTTAGCCCAGAAATGTTAACATTCTGGAATTCTTAGAGTATCCATTTATTACAAAAGAAAAATAAAACGACGTGAGAAATACTCACGTTGGTAAAAGAATAAGTTGGAAGAAAGTTGTTGATATAAGCAGTTAGCAATAATGTGAACTACATACTCATGTACTGTTCTCATGAAGCCGAGCAATTACATGCACTTAAAGATCTCAATTTATGTGGCTGCAATTCAGAAATTTAATCAGAACCAAACCGTAATTTTAAAATACCACTTTGATTACGAAAGTGAATTTAATCAACAGGAAACGGAAGGTGAGGAGACCTAGGATGTGTGTATGTTTACACATAAACCGGACATTAGTGGGTTTAATATATATCCAAAGCCATTAATTTTTATGACTTTTGGATGATTTGCAGTGTATGGCTTCGTAATTAACAGTACTTTTCGTTTATGTTCAATTTATTTTTCTTCGAAACTGTTTCGTGTATTTCCTTAGATCCTTCACCTATGAGACTGATTAGTGAATCGTTAAAAATTATTTTTGCAATTTTAAATTAAATTTAAAACGTTAGTGGATGAAAAACTAAGGTCTTAAAGCATTCGATTTTTTAATTCGAATTTTAATTCACTAATAATTGTGTTAATCTATTTTTATTCCTTTATAATTTATTACTACAAGAGAGTATTCTTTAATAGGAACACAAACTTTCTGCTGTGGAATATTACTCGCTGAAGACAAAATATTTGAGAATTGGCCGGAAAAATACATATAAAAAACTACTTTCGTAAGAAAACAAGTAAAAACTCAACTTTGAAGGACATGTGAAAGACTGATAAAAATCAGTGGAAGAGTTTCGAAATTAGGGTGTTTTTTATTTTATTATTTTTTAAGGAGAGATATGAGATAGGCAGGAAGAAATCGATAACTATGGCTGAAGCGACATAAGTTACTCGTTGAAAATAACAGTGTAGAAAAGAGTGTCAGAAATCAGAGATGGATTATTACTGATTCATCTCCAAGTAAGTTTGTTGTTCTTTAGTATTAAAATCTAATGCTATAAAAAAAAAACATAAATAAATTGATTCACTACCAGCTTGGTTACGCAGATGGATAGCATTTCCGTTCTGCAACCGATAAGCTGTGGGTTCTAATCCCACACCAGCGTTCGATACCTGTTAAGGTCTTTAGGTGATAGATTATCATCGCCCGGAGGAGGATCACCGACCTGATTAATGGAGATCCTGAAGTGCTTTTGAAGAAGACCATGCTAAGTTAAGAGCAAAAAATTGTGTTATCTTACCTGTGAATCACCTATATATAGCATAGGTTTTAAAACCTTTCATTAAGTATAAGAGGGATCGGAACGTAATCAATTATTTTTAATAGGTCATTTTTAGCCGATTGTTTTTTTTTCTTAAATAACATAAATTATTAAATTCGATTTTTATTTAAATATTAGCATTACTTTTCTATTTAAAAAATCTGTTGTTTTTTTATTTTTTAGATTATTTTTTTTTAATATGGCGGACTTTAAAGTTGAAGAGCAGCATTTACGTCATTGTATGCTGTTTTTGTTTCACCAAGGAAAGACTGCTACCGAGGCTACCAAAATCATTTGATCAACTTATGGAGACGGTTAAATATTGAAGGTTAACAAATGTCAGCGATGTTTTAGGAGATTTGCAGGAAAAAATTTTGATCTCTCTGATCGTCCTCGATCTGGAAGACCTCTTACTCTAGATGACGATGCTCTTAAGACTTTCGTTGAATCAGATCCAAAACAAACCATACAAGAATTAGCAGAGAAACTTAATTCATCATGGTCAACTGTCCAAGAGCACTTACATAAGGGTGGCAAGGTTCTTAAACGGGGTGTATGAGTACAGCATGAACTGTCAGAAAACAATAAAGCGCAGAGACGAGCGATTTGCAATTCATTGTTGACCATACAACAAAATGACCCCTTTTTGGAACGAGTCGTAACTGGTGACGAAAAATGGGTGCTGTATAAGAAGAATAAACGCAAAAAACAGTGGCTTTCTCCAAATCAAACTCCAATTCCAACATCTAAAGATGGACTTCATCCACAAAAGGTTCTGTTGTGGGTTTGGTGGGATATTCATGGAATTATTCATTACGAACTCATGGAGCAAGGTAAGACTATCACAGCAGCCATCTACTGTGAACAATTAGAGCGCCTACATCAAGCGCTTGTCAATCGAAAAGGGGTAATTTTAGAGCGACTACATCAAGCATTGTTAATCAAACGTCCTGCGCTTGTCAATCGAAAAGGGGTAATTTTAGAGTGACTACATCAAGCATTGTTAATCAAACGGCCTGCGCTTGTCAATCGAAAAGGGGTAATTTTGCAGCAAGATAATGCAAAACCACATTCTGCAAGAATGATTCAAGAAAAAATTACGCAGTTAGGATGGGAACTTCTACCATCCTCCACATTCGCAGGATACAGCCCCTAGTGACTATCACTTATTCAGGTCCTTAGAACACAGCATAAGAAATAAAACCTTCCGTTCGCAAGATGATGTCCAAAGGAGTTTGATATCATTTTTTGCCTCCAAAGAAAAAACTTTTTTTCAAAAAAGGAATTCCAAACTTAGTAGATCGTTGGAATAAAGTTATAATTAACGATGGCGATTATAGAATTGAATAATGTTAATTTGTTCTTTAATAAAATTTATATTAAAAATGTAGTTCAGAAAATTGATACTTTCCGGTCCCCCTTATGATTCATTAATTAAATTTTTAAATTATTCTGACTATTAGGATTTTTATTTAAGTCATTATATATATATATCTTCCAAAAACATTAGCAATGCTGGTCACCCATTTCGTACAACATTATCTAAACACATGATCCTTTAAAAATTAAAGATGCCAAAAAATTATATTGTTGGTTTCATTCTTTATCCAAGTGTAAGTAAATGTGCACAAGAAAAAAAAACTATGAACATAATTTAAGAAATTCTTTTAATGAATGGAATATTAGGACATCACTCTTATTATAAGAAATGGCGCATATTGAAATATCATAGAAAGGATGATGACGAATTAGCTTGCTAGCCTCAGTAATCAAGAAAATGGTTCAAGATGTACTGTGTTCTAATTCCGCCACCTGACGGTAAACCAATTTGTTCGGAAATTTATTAGGGCTGTCAAAAAAATTGATGATATTACTTTCATCACCCATCTTACTTGATGAAGCTACATAAAACTATTTGGTTTCCAAAGAAAATTCCTGGCAGCAGCAAAAACCAACCGAAAAAGGAAGTTGTCAATTTAAAGGAATACAAATCTTTCGTAGGAAAGAAAATGCTATAATTAAAGCTAGGAAAATTAAAGCGACGATTAAGGATGAGAAGGACATCCACTTAGAGAAGATAAGAATATTATACAAGCAGCAACGAATGCGAAGTTAAAAAAAAATACAGAATGGAAGTAAGAAGTGGGCTGTCCAGTATCATCATCAGCCATTTTCTGTTCACTGCTGGACGAAGTCCTCCCTCAAAGTTCTCCATTCATTTTTATCTTTAGCTTTCCTATGCCACTGAATTCCAGTCAACTCTTTAATCTCATCCTCCTACCGTCTCTTTGGTCTTCCTGGCTCTCTTTCCATCTGTGGGATACCATTCAGATATCAACTTTGTCCATTTTTAAGTATTATTTTAAGTAATATCATTACAACTTGCAGTATGACCTGCCCATTGCCATTAAAATATTTTAATGGCAGTTATGTCTCTCACCCTTGTCTGAACTCTGATAGCGCGTTCTATCTAGAATTTGTCAGTTTTTGTGTCAAAGTCTACGTTTCACTTCCATATGTCATGACCGGATACACAGCTATCCAATATTTTTCTTTTGGGACAGATTGATATATTCTCTTCGAGTGCTTCACGGTATTTTCCAAAAGGCTATCCAACCAAGTTAAATTTTATGTATAATTCTACGTATACTGTCCAGTATATCCCAAAGTATTCCCTTAGAATAAACGAATAATTAGGTAAAATGATAAATTAGGGATATTTAAAATATTTTGAAAGGTATAGCTTTCCCAAATTCATTTTCAAACTCGAGGAAAATTCACCTACACGCAATAAACTTTGTTAATTATATTTCCACTTCTTGAAAAGTATATTTTTTCCATCATTATTATTTAACGATAAAAATTTGATGACGCTAACGACATAAAACAAACTAAAGATTTTCATATGCCGTATATAAGAATGATATAAAATCGATTCCATGAACTATATGCTTAAAATTATTTCCATTGCAAAACATCGAGAAAATTCATTCAATGAATTAGATAAAATATACAGTAACGCATTTAAACAATTTTTGAGCAAAATCGTACGATTTAAACGGAATTTAATGCCATTTCCTACGTAAAAGATACTAAAGAAGAATATCGAATTAATGGCGAGTAATTTTTGTCTGAATAATGCTGCTTAAAAAACAGTAATCTGAGGTACGCTGATGATACAGTACTCCTCTGTAATGACATGGAAGAACTAGGACTAATTCTTGACAAAGTTAACAAGATCAGTAATAACAGAGGACTTCAACTCAATTCTAGCAAGACAAAGATCATGGTTCTCAAAGGAAAAACAAACAGAGAAGCTCTTGAGAAACAAGTGAATCTTAATGGAGAAATAATTGAGGAAGTCAGCAAGTTTGAGTACCTGGGATCCATTATTAATGTGAAGAATTGCTGTTCAGAAGAAGATTAGGAATGGCTAAAACAACAGTCAGAGACCTGTCTAAAATCTGGAAGGATGGATCTATCTCCATGGGAACAAAGTTGAGGATTTTAGATGCAGTTGTCTTTCCAACAGCGACTTATGGATGTGAGACTTGGAACCTAAAGAAGTCAGATAAGAAACGGATATCTGCTTTTGAGATGTGGTGTTACAGAAGGCTGTTGAGGATATCATATACTGAAAGGCGTACAAATGAATGGGTGTTAGAAAAGATTAGTAGAACTTTAAGGCTCCTTAAGGATATTGACAGGAGAAAGTTAAAATATTTTGGACACATAGAAAGGATGGAAGGAGGGCTTCTCAGAACAGTAACAGAAGGTAAAGTTCCTGGAAAAAGAGGCAGGGGTAGACCATCAATGAGATGAATGGATTGTGTGTGTGTGTGTGTGTGTGTGTGTGTGTGTGTGTGTGTGTGTGTGTGTGTGTGTGTGTGTGGAGTGACTGATCTTCAAAGAGTTGAGGCCGCCAGTAAAGCAAACAACAGGACTACATGGCGAGGCCTGGTGTGGAACATCTTCGAGCATCGGAGTGACCATACGGCATCTGTAGATGCCCAGTGAACATAGAGAGAAAAAACAATGCTGTTGTACATTTATTTGTCTAAAAATATATTTATGCGAATCTAGTGAAAAATCTCATAACACGAGAAAGTTCTGGATAAAAATATTACCGTATATAACCATATTCAATGCACTTACTAACCTAACTCAAATATCTATCATAATATGAATCTGTTATTATGCAACGTGTGAAGGGGGGGGGAGGTTAAAAATGATCGGTTTTTTTTTTTTTTTGGTTATAACTCTATAAACATCTGCAAAACTAAGATTAATTTCTACCAGAATATGTTGTCACAAAATAATTGCAATACAGTCACACATATTTTCTGCGTGACATATTCGTATATCAAAAGATTGGGACAACCATAGGTATTATCAATCCGTACGCAACTTTTTTTTGGGAACGCAGTAGTCAAAAAAAGTCATTTATATTCAATACTTACAAATGGGACTTACCTCTGGCTGAAAGACTACTTCAAATTATTAGTGACAAGTCTTTTACTTCTAGGAACACAATACTAGACTGCTCCTACAAGCTTTTTACGATAAAAAGAAAACAGCTGTTTCATTTAAAATCACTGACGATTTTAGATGAATCTAGACCTACGCTACAGCTTCTTGATACAAAAGAAACTTTTCTTAAAAAATACGCAAGTAATACGAGAGGGAACCTGTTTAAAAATATCAATTAATTACATCACATAACTATCTTCTTATTAGTGTCAGCAGACAATCACAAACCTTGAGTACATATTACAGTCCAATTTCCAACCGTTTTTTACCCCTTACTTAACTAATAAGCGCAAGGAAGCCCAACACAAATTCACACACGGCTTGCTTTACCAACTTACACTTTGTTTATCCGTTATCCAAGAAGTAATTTATTCACACAATGTTTAATATTGCACTAATTTTTGTTAGCTGCTGTTACCATAGATACACAACAGACGCGCATGAGACTGCACCACGAGAAACATTCGCCGACAGAAAAGCAAGTTCCTAGTAAAAGAACACAGTTTGGCGACGCCTGAAGGGAAATGAAACTATAAAATACATAAAATCGACAGCACGTGACGTTTAATATGCCAGTAACAAGTTTACAAAACGGTTCCCTGTGGTGAAGTAAATGGAGCTTGTACGATTACAAGGCATATGCATTCTGTTTACTGCGCAGGATATTTCTCTTAAATGTATTCCGACCTATGAAATCACATACAGTAAATGCTTGTTGTTATACCAAAATTCTTAATGTGGATATTTTATTTTTTGTTTAAAACGGTCTTTTCCATAAAGTCTGTTTTTTCGAGTAGTTATAAGAAGTGACCAGGTAATAGTTGCTAACCCTAGAGAATTCTTCAAGATAAGGAGAAAAGCTATAGGCAGGCAACTTTTTTTTGTACAGAAGAATTTTTACTTTAAAACTAAATTGCCATACGGGGGGAAGAGGGAATTAATTGTTTATTTTTCATTTATATGATTTCTATATGTTCTAAACCGAGAATTAGTCTGGATAGAAGTTAAAGCCGCTCAGTTGTGTGTTTCATAATCTGTAAATAAAATATAAAGGACACATTTCAATTTGTATCTTTTTTTTGTTTGTTTTCAACAAGTTACTGATAACCTTAATGACATTGGCATGTTATAAAACTAAATCTCAAATTCAATTTAAATTATCTTAGCGCAAGCAAAGGTTTTCACGAAATAATTTCAACGCTTTCTTTCTGCTTGAGAACATTTATGTTCCTTTAAGTGAGTATCCTCTGTAATCTAAAAAAAAATCTAGAATATTGAAATTATTCCCACAAAAAATAAAGATTAAAAAGAGATCAAAACATGAATATAATTTCATGTCAACTACAATATTACGCATCCATGGGAGAAGTGGGAAATTTTATTATTGTATAAATTCATAGGTAGTTGGAAAAAATTAACTTTTTCGAAATTCATCAATTACAAAAAAAAAAAAAAAGCGTAATAGAAAACTGAGTATTTTACAGACAGGTAATTGGTCCAATATATTAAAATGCGCTTTTCGTAGTCCGTCAAACTGAAGTGGCATAAAAGACCGATTTGTTACTAGAACAATATCCAGATTCATAGTAGGAGATTTGTCATAAAACATTAGAAAAATAAAATATTTTATTAATGAAAGATAATTCCGCACTTTTCACCATTTACGACGTAGGAGTACAACGCTACGTGCAATATTAATAAGTAAAGATGGGATCGTAGACAATACGCGTACATTGACACTATGGAACTTCACAAATGGAAAAGAGTTTTGGGCATTTTTTTTTTTTTTTTTTTTTTTTTTTTTAACAAACCGACACACAATATGTCTGAAAACCTATAACACGACAGTGTTGAATGCGGGCAAGTGATCAGAGATTAGAGCGGAATCATTAATTAATGTCTTGCTTGAAAAGTTGGGGTTGTAAATATTGGGGAAGACTGTTCCAAAGGAGAGAGGTATATGGAATGAAGTAAGTGGGTGAGAAGTTTTTTCGGTGAGTCTTCAGCTGAATGGTATAGAAGTTGACAGCAGTGTCCATATTCGTATATGATGAAGGAAGTTTAGGAGTGCCGCCAGTTCAGTGGAACAGTTCATGAAAATATCTATAGGAAAGAATTCAGAAACAGAGCGAATATGTAAAAGCGACTGAAGGGAGATCAGTGAGAGAAGAGTCATCTGCTAAGAGAACAGTTCTGGATACAACTGAGCATCTGGGGGAGGTTTTGGGGACATCACCCCAGATGTAAGAGCAATATTCTAAAATTGGGCGAATTTCGGATTTACAGTGTTAGGGGGTGAGCAGAAGAAAGTAATGTTAAGAATGGAAAAATACTTTTTTTTTTTGAGGCTATGATTGTTTATGCCAGGATAAACTAGAGGTGAAAGTCAGTCCAACAAGCTAACGAATGGTGGCATTTTCGTAAAAATATCTCAAATTTGACTTCGACTTGTTTTATTAATTGTGGACAAATTTTTTCCTTACTACTGCCACGACAAATGGCAGTAGTGAGGGAAAAAAGACGAAACCTAGACGACTTTGAACAAATAAATGCCAAATTTGATTCCAATTGCATGGCAGCCATTGCGGAATCATTACTGTGGTTCGAATCATTTTCCCAATAATAAAGATCTAATTTGACATTGGGAAAACGATTCGAACTGAGTAATAATTTCATTTCGCACTGGCTATGATGGAATTTAATCAAATTTCGCATTTAAATTCTGTTGAAATTTGTCCAGTAGGTCAAAAGTGGGCCCCATGGGCATCTTTTAATGATTAGAACTATTGCAATGTATAATTTAAAAATAGTTTATTTTTGCTTTCGCAAAAGATTCGATTCAAACAAATATTAATTATATTAAATTAATGTATGTGTGGATTCATTTCAATTTAATTAATAATTAATTAATATGGATAAAAAAATCGATCTAGCTCGAGTTCAGGAATAACTTGCATATGGACCGTAGGACAGAGCCAATCTAACAGATGTTCTTGTATTAAAACGGCAAAATATTTTTACTGTTTGTTTTCTGATACGGATACTAAATTAGAAAAGTTGGGATAATTATTCACTGTAAACACAATATCAGTCTCAAATGGCCACTCTCATTCCTATCAATAATTTGAATACAAACTGAGCATGCGCGCGTATGAAACCTTCTCTCCCGTAGTCCTAAATGGACCGTTGGGTCACTCATGGCTGGTAGATGATGTTCTTTGTTAGCCTCCTCCAATCACTCGGTCTCTTGTTCTTGATGTCAGTTGAGAAAGGAAGGAATTTGTCCATTTTAAGAGAGGTCGGCCCCTAATCCTTGAGATCATGGAACGATTCCCTCTAGTGCTTGCTTTTGGAATGCCATTAGCCCTCTCCACATGTCCGAACCATTTCATCTGTCTTCTTCTGATGACTGTCAGAATATTTTCCATTTTTTTTTCCCCGTCTATTGAATCAATCAGTTTCGGACAGCTTCACTGGTTTCGCGAGGGTATACAGAATTTCAAAAATCTTCTGTAAATTTTCATTTCAATCTCCTCTCATCTTCCCTCAATAAAGTCCAGACCTCACAACCATACAGGAGGGATAGAATTCAAAGTGTCAATTAGTCTTAGTATGGTTGTGATTGCTATTCTGTTATATCTCTCCACAATGGTTTTAACTTCTGTAGGGCGACAGCTGCCTTAGCAATTCGGTATTTAATGACTGTTTTTGAGCGACCATCTTGACTCAGAGTGCTTCCTAGATAAGTGACTTGTTTACATTCTCAATTTGTATCTTTAAGGGTTCAATGTCCGATTTCGAGGTTATTTTTGTTTATTGCAGGTTTATGTATAATCCATATTTTTTAACGTTCCGAAAACGCGGCTGGTTATCTCTTGTAATTATTCTTCTTCTTCACTTTCTGCCAGAAGATCGATATCTGCAAAACGTAAGTTGTTTATTCTTAGTCCGCCAACTACTATTCCAGTGTCATATTCATTTAGAGCTTCATCCATTACATATTCCAGAAAACGATTAAAGAGGGGACAAGATGCATCCCTGTCTTACTCTTTTGCCCGGAACGGTTCACTGCACGGTTCACTTTGATACTGCACCATTTCAAATTTCAATTCTCATATCGGATGAGGAATAAAGAGATTTAGTAATCCTAATGATTTTATTGTGGGGTGCTTAAGGGTCAAAGCTGTATAACTGAGAGGAGACCTCCACATAGC
This sequence comes from Typopeltis vanoorti, assembly GCF_054136105.1. Lineage (NCBI taxonomy): Eukaryota > Metazoa > Arthropoda > Arachnida > Uropygi > Thelyphonidae > Typopeltis > Typopeltis vanoorti. The sequence continues at coordinate 86,375,620 of NC_143561.1, read as the reverse complement.
CTTTAAAGGAATGCGGAGAACCGACCAGGGCTTCTGACCTAATGTCCAATCCTCACCTTCTCGTGGTGCACCCTGTTGGGTATCTACTTTGATACTGAACGAACGAGGATGGGCTGGCAATTTGGGATTTAGCCGACCAAATTGTATTCTTATTGGTTAAACCAAAATAAAAAATGATGGTACAACATGACAAAATTTCATGCCGGCTGGGGCGTCGCCCGGTTAAACAAGGCCCCCGTTGTTTTCGCCAGGGAACCAGGGCGAACAGCGAAAAGTCAGCTACTGGAACAAATCTGAAAACAAACCCCAACTCAACATCACCAGAGTTAAAGATCGGTACTATCAATGTAAGAAGCCTGAATGGCAAAGAAATGGAGCTAGCTGAGGAATTAGATAAGTACCAGATCGACATAATAGGGGTGACTGAAACAAAAAAGAGCAAAACTGGTGAGATCTTTCTGAGCAATAAATACAAAATGTTATATTCAGGCAATGACAATCAAGGAAAAGAAGGAGTAGCCATAGTATTCAACACAAAATACGAGGCTAATCTTCTTGAATGGCAGTCAGTCTCAAGTAGAGTAATGTGGGCAAATATGAGAATGGGGAACTGGACAATGAGACTTATTTGTGCCTATGGTCCCACAGAAGGTTCTACTAAGGTAGAAGTGGAGGAATTTTTTGATGCTTTAGAAAAAGCAACTGACACAATGAAAAAGGAAAAGTTGGTCCTTGTTGGGGATCTAAATAGTAGAGTAGGAAATGATTGTGAGACATACAAAAATATTTTGGGAAAATTTGGAGAAAAGAGCAAAGCTAATAATAATGGCAAATATCTGTTGGATTTCTGCTCAGGACATGGACTGGTTATTACTAACACCATGTTCCAACATAAAAATCTGCACAAATTCACATGGAGAGAAGAGGCTAGGAATAAGAAAAGTCTCATTGACTATGTTATTGTTGATAGTGATGTTTTCTCCCTGGTGCAGGACACCAGAGTGTACAGAGGATTTGAAATTGGAAGTGATCACTATTTAGTCTTGAGCAGGATAAAATTGAATTTCATATTGAAAAGAATAACATGTAAGAAAGTTTTAAAGCGAATAAAAGTTGAGCAGCTCTCAGATGTGAACTGTAGACTAAAATACAGAAATATTATTGAAAAGAAAATGAAAGAGTTTGAGAACAGGAATCAAACCTTGGAGATTCAGTGGCAAACTCTGAAGGAAACATTGATTGATTCTGCCAGAGAGGCATGTGGTGAGGTTGTGTGCAAGGATAAAAAAATCAGAACTCCCTGGTGGACACAGGAAGTTAAAGAGACAGTGAAGGAAAAGAAGAAAGCATATCAAAAGTTCCTGGCAAATAAGGCAGCTGTTACTCTTACAGAATACAGAGACAAATGTAAGAAAGCTAAACAGTGTGTAAAACTAGCTAAACAAAAGTCATGGGAGGACTTTGGCAAGAATATAGAAAATAAATATCAAGAAGGTGGCAAAATATTCTGGAGGTTGTTGAAGAAGCTTAGGAATGGAGGAAAGAGTGCTGTAAAAGGAATTAGAGATGATAAAGGTGAAATGAAAACAGGAGAAAAAGATATCCTTGAAGTATGGAGTAATTACTTTGAAAAACTGCTAAATGAAACAAGCAGTGATGACAGCACAGTGATAAAAAACACTGACCAGGCATGCAGTCAGGAATACATATCCATACTTGAAGTAGAAAAAGCCATCAAAGGCTTGAAATGTGGAAAGGCAGCAGGAGTAGATGATATTCGACCAGAAATGCTGAAGTATGGTGGTATAAGAGTCTTACAGTGGCTGCACTGCATAGTTCAGAAAGCCTGGACAGAGGGACGAATTCCCAATGATTGGAGTAGAGCTCTCATAGTACCCATATATAAAAAGGGAAATAAAACTGAATGTGAGAATTACAGAGGTATTTCCCTACTGAGTGTTCCTGGCAAGATCTATGCAAGTATACTTGAGAAACGGTTGAGAAGAATTGTGGAAGAAAAGCTTGGTGAAGAACAAGCTGGATTCAGGCCAAATAGAGGCTGTCAGGATCAGATCTTCACTTTACGACAAATAGTCGAGAAAGCATGGGAATATAACAAAGATCTGTATTTAAGTTTTGTCGATTTGGAAAAGGCATATGACAAGGTGCCAAGAGAGAAGCTATTCAATACGCTGCAGTTATATGGTGTCAATGGGGCATTATATCAAGCAATACTTAGTCTTTATTTGAGTTGTGAGTCAGCAGTTAGAATTGAAGGAAGTACAGGAAGATGGTTTAATGTTAAATCTGGTGTGAGACAAGGATGTACATTATCCCCCCTGTTATTCATTATCTATATGGATCACATTATGAAGGAATGTGGTATTAAACCTGATATCAAAATTGGAGATGTTAATGTCAGCTCTTTGCTTTATGCGGATGATGTTATACTTCTAAATAAATCCGCTACAAGTCTGCAAGATTCTCTGACTAAATTGAATAGCTGTTGTAATAGATATGGTATGAAGGTCAGCAATAAAAAGACAAAGACAATGAAAATAGGCAGAATCATTGAAAATGTCAACTGTGTTGTGAATGGAGAACCTGTGGAACAAGTAAAACATTTCAGCTACTTAGGCACAATTTTTACTGAAGATGGTAAACTAAATATAGAAATAGACAACAGAATCAGCAAAGCTGGTATCGTGGGAAGTCAATTGAATAAATTCATATGGAATAAGAAAGAAATTAGTCGGAACACTAAATTAGCTGTATACAAGACTGTGTTCAAACCAATTTTAACTTATGGATCTGAGAGCTGGGTCAGAAGTAAAACACTTGACCAAAGACTAGAGACCGCAGATATGAGAGTCCTGAGAAAGATTAGAGGCGTGAACAGATGGCATCAATGGCAATATCATATTAAAAATGAGGATATTAGGAAAGAACTTGACATTGTCAGCATCCAGGAATGCGTTAGCAGAGCTAATCTCAGATGGTATGGTCACTTAAATAGAATGGGAGAGGAAAGATTAGCAAAACAAGTGTTCTCTGCCAGGTTGGCAGGAAAACGACCCAGAGGAAGACCAAGATATAGGTGGATTGATACGGTACAAAGTGCCTTAGACGATAGAAATATAAGATCTGATAATGTTGGAGTCTTGACAAGTAACAGACTGATTTGGAGGAAAATTGTAGATAGGAAGTTAGTAATGATGTAATTTTTTCATGTAGTACTGTCATATCCTGTACACCCCTTGAGGGTACATGGCAGGAATTTGATGATGATGATGATGATGATGATGATTTTATTGTTTATACCATACTGTTCTAAAATTTTCCATAATGCCTCGTGCCATATTGAGTCAAAAGCTTTTTTTGAAGGTCTAAAAGGTTGCGACATTTCATTTTGTTATGTTCTATGTATTTTTCACCTACTATGTGTATTGTAAAAATATGGTCGATTGTACTTCTGGAAACCTGCTTGTTCATCTGATAGTCTGCTTTCTATTTTCTTTTCGATTCTTGACAATATTTTTAAACCGGATTTTGCTTGGATGGCTAATAAGGCTTATTGTTCTATAGTTGCTATATTTATTGCTGTTTCCCTTCTTAGGAATAGGTACAATGAGAGAAGTTCGCCAATCAGAAGGCCAAGTCTTGTGTTCCATACATCCTGAAATAAATTTAGCAAGGGTGTCTATGATTATGTCACCTCCTTCGCATATCAGTTCCATTGTAACACCATCAATTCCCGGTGCTTTTTCTATTTTTGAGGAGCTAATTGCTGCAATGACTTCTTTTAATATCGGGTAATCTGTTTCCTCCGAACCTCCTGGCAAAATTCCGTCCAAAATATCAGTCAGTTGGGAGTCCTTTTGAAAAGCTTAGTTGCGTAACATTTCCATCTATCAACTATTTTCTGGTTATCCGTGATAAGAGTTCCATCATCTTCTATACTCCAATTAATTGCAGTTAAAGGTTTGGCTAATTTATTGATAATTTGAAAGCACTTTTAGGATTATTTTTTTATTTAGGTCCTCTTCTATGTTTTTGCATTCATCTAGTATCCATTAGGTTTCTAGCATATTTGACTTTTTTTTTTTAATAATTATGAAACCCTAATACTAATTACACTGACCATTTTCAAATCGGAAATAATTTTGTATTCTACATCTTGGAGGAACTAATTTTCAATTATTTCGCAAACAAAAGACGTTCGAAAGTGATCAGCGTCAAAATTAAAAACTCGGTTTTCAAATACTCTCCAATTACTATTCTTACAGAAGAAATTTAGCCAAAGTATGTGCGCTTCATATTATTTCCTAATAAACAAAACAAAAATCGGTGTTGATACTGCACCATTATTCGAAAAGTAATTTTTTCCTCTCAGGGACAAATGATTTAAGTGTATTTACTTCCAAAAAAATACATTCTGGTTGAAGAACAATATTGAATAAGTAATCAAAATGTGTCGCTTTCATTTCGGCGAAATCGGTTGTTAGAACAAGTTCAATTAAACTTGCAGACCTTATCATTCGATTTTTGAGTTGCCAAATTAAATTTTGCTTTCCTGTTATTGTGTTCTTCTTGAATACTATAGAAGATACTATCTACTCAGCTAGCGAATGAAATTCTGAATAAAGCATAAACCAGTGATGGCGAAACCTCCTTACGGGCGTATCAATTTTAAATCTGTGGTACATATTAGGAAAAAACGCAAGTTACTTCAGGATTTTTCCCCCTTTCTATAACATTAATTTTAATAAAAGCGCATTCAAGTAAACGCTGAACTTTATCTAAAAAATACGGCACACGTACAGTGTTACAAACGCTTTATTTTTCTGTTAATTTTTATAACTCTAAACCAGAGTTATAAAACCACTTAGATCGATTTTCGACTGCTCTCTCAAAATTAAAATTCCTTCGAAAATTATCACTGGTTAGATATTAAAATATCGCGTATGAGAATATCCAAAAGCTAGTCGAGCTCGCTCGAGCCGTCTATTAAATCTTATTCACCAATCTATTAACGAAACTTGGACACGTCATAAACTCGAGTTCCGATTAGAATATCTACTTAATTAGTAGTACACGCTTGTAGTATTAAACACTTAATTATGCAATGTATTAAAATAGTATAATGAATAGAGCTTTTTGAAAATGCATTCCAGAGTATATTTTTATTCTGACGCTTAATAAAAAAAAGTAGGTTAAAATCTGATGTGTGAAATCTATTACACATCTTTTTCAGGCATGATTGGTCGGCCAATTTTTTTTTTTTTTTTATGTGAATTCTACCCATAAAAAAGGTAAACCTATACAACAGAAACCAAACCAAGCAAAGTGGCAATTAAATGAAATGATCCATCTCAAGAATGTTCAAAGTGTTCGTAAAACATCTAGCGCACGTGGAAGCGTTGGTGGCGCACAGATGCCACCAACCAACAGGTCTGCATAGCACTAGCGCTATTTTATTGTTAGTCTTTTTCAAATATTTATTGCAGTCGTTACCTATTTGTAGCTTTTGTTTTGTTTTATTCACATCTCCTGATGATGTGAAATGGTTTATTTTTCAAAACTAGTTTAAGCTGAATAAACATTTTATTTTTACTATAAAGTTGTTCTATGCGGTTTAATACAAGTTCATCGTTAAAAATAAACTGTTCTGACAAAAATTAAGTTTAAAGCATCATCTCGGATGAATGCTTGATGACAAAATGCATAAAGTAGTAATATATATATATAAACCATGCTCTGATTCAGTTTAAATTATATAAAGTACGAAATGCAAATTAACAATGCCTTGGAATTACTGTAATGATGCTTGCGTGTCGTTTATCACATTCGGACCATAAAATATCAAAACAAAACGGATATCTATACGTTCGAATTAAACAACAAAAAAAAAGTGTGGGAAAAATCTGTTAACGACAGTTCACAATGGACGGAAAAAATAAATTAAGTGTATTATAATGACGTTATCGCAGTTAATTCTTATTACTAGATCAATTAAGAGGAAGTCGCAGAAAATATAGTGTGTTTCTTCGTCTAATTTGAATTTTTTTTTTATTATCAATCATCAATCCATTTTTCCTGGGAAAAAAAAACGATCCAAGTGTTCTCTTATATCAAAAATAATGCAATATTACTCTCGTTATAACCGGAAAATGTTCTTATAGCCAACAACCACTCTGAGTTCCAAGGGGGGGGGGGGGGGATTGAGAAACTGAAAAGGCTATCAAGGTGATATCGGGATTGTGGAATATAGATTACGTGGACAGATTGGGAGCATGTGAACTACAGACACCGGGATATAGAAAAAAAAAGTGATATGACAGAAGTCAAAATTTCTAAGAGGATGTCACAGGATATCGGTTAATGAAATTGTTAATTATATGCAGGATAGGGAGAGGACAAGGGGATATCTGTGGATGTTAAGTTTGTGTGCGCTTAAAAAGATAGGAAAGCTAATTTTTTTTCACAGAGCAATGAGCAAAGGAAACAATCTGCTTATTGAAGCTGATTGTTTCCATCCATTGAGTTTAGGAGAAGGCGTGACAGCTGGTATGGGTGATGTATTGATTCCTTTTATAAATCCTTGACCTCTCCCACCCAAAGGTCTGATAACATTTTATTGATAGTGCATACCGAAACACCTGTTAACAACAGCGATAAAGATTCAAGTATGTAAGGATTCAAATGACAATTGAATATCCGTGTGGAACCCCAATACACGGCGAAATTAGTATAAAACCGAGCGCTGAGAAAATTCAACATTTATTCATAAAATCTGCCAAGTTTGACAATTATTGCCATCTTTTGGCAACATATTTAAAAAATGCACCGGTTCAATGCATACATGTTTAATTTATTAAATATTCCTTGGAAGGAATAATAAATTAATACTGCTGATAATGTCAAAGAATGCTGTCCACCACTCTGTCTTATTTCTAGCAATAATATGCCGTGATGCTTAACCAAATGCATTGATTAAGAAGTGTTTTTTTTTTTTTTTTTGTATGAGTGCTCGACGTGTCTTCTGAGTTGGACTCGATACTGGATCGAAAACTTGACGAGTCCGAATGCAAATTTTGTGACTGTTAAATGATCAGAAAAAAATAATTTCGTCGATTTTCATTGCTTATACTTTTTTGCTCGTCTATACTAATGATTCTGTCTATCGTCTTATCTATAATTCTAACACTACACATAATATTGAATTTTGATTTAGTAAATATCCAATCTTATTTCACTTTATATATTTTAACACGCTCAGGATCAATGATTTAAAATATTGTTGACACGACTAAAATTCCGTTAATAAAAGTTATGAAAAATTAAGCTTTTGTACACACTTGCAGATTGTCATATGTAATGGGTATTTTACGGCTAAAACGTATTCTTCCAGTCTATGCGTTGAATATATAAACTTCGTTTTTATTTTTGACCAATGAAATGCTATAAAATAAATTTTAATAATTATGAAAACATAAGGGGGTGCTTAAGGGTCAAAGCTATATAACTGAGAGGAGACCTCCACACAGCCTTTAAAGGAATGCGGAGAACCGACTAGGGCTTCTGACCAAATATCCAATCCTCACCTTCTCGTGGTGCACCCTGTTGGGTATCTACTTGGATACTGAACAAAAGAGGATGGGCTGTAAATTTGGGATTTAGCCGACCAAATTGTATTCTTATTGGTTAAACCAAAATAAAAAATGGTGGTACGACATGACAAAATTTCATTCCGGCTGGGGCGTCGCCCGGTTAAACAAGGCCCCCTGTTGTTTTCTCCGGGGAACCAGGACGAACAGCGAAAAGTCAGCTACCGGAACAAATCTGAAAACAAACCCCAACTCAACATCACCAGAGTTAAAGATCGGTACTATCAACTTAAGAAGCCTGAATGGCAAAGAAATGGAGCTAGCTGAAGAATTAGATAAGTACCAGATCGACATAATAGCGGTGACTGAAACAAAAAAGACAAAAAACTGGTGAGATCTTTCTGAGTAATAAATACAAAATGTTATATTCCGGCAATGACAATCAAGGAAAAGAAGGAGTAGCCATAGTATTCAACACAAAATACGAAGTTAATCTTCTTGAATGGCAGTCAGTCTCAAGTAGAGTAATGAGGGCAATTATGAGAATGGGGAACTCGACAATGTGATTTATTTGTGCCTATGGTCCCACAGAAGGTTCTACTAAGGTAGAAGTGGAGAAATTTTTTTGAGGCTTTAAAAAAAGCAACTGACACAATGAAAAAGGAAAAGTTGGTCCTTGTTGGGGATCTAAATAGCAGAGTAGGAAATGATTGTCAGACATACAAATTATTTTGAGAAAATTTGAAGAAAATAGCAGAGCTAATAATAATGGCAAATACCTGTTGGATTTCTGCTCAGGATATGGTCTGGTTATTACTAACATCGTGTTCCAACATAAAAATGCGCACAAATTCACATAGAGAGAAGAGGCAAGGAATAAGAAAGTCTCATTGAATATGCTATTGTTGAAAGTGATGTTTTCTCCCTGGTGCAGGACACCAGAGTGTACAGAGGATTTGAAATTGGAAGTGATCACTATTTAGTCTTGAGCAGGTTAAAATTGAATTTCATATTGAAAAGAATAACATGTAAGAAAGTTTTAAAGTGAATAAAAGTTGAGCAGCTCTCAGATGCGAACTGTAGACTAAAATACACAAACATTATTGAAGAATAAATGAAAGAGTTTGAGAACAGGAATCAAACCTTGGAGATTCAGTGACAAACTCTGAAGAAAACATTGATTGATTCTGTCAGAGAGGCATGTGGTGAGGTTGTCTGCAAAGGATAAAAAAATCAGAACTCCCTGGTGGACACAGGAAGTTAAAGAGGCAGTGAAGAAAAAGAAGAAAGCATATCACACATTCCTGTCAAATAAGTCAACTTGTGCTCTTAGAGAATACAGAGACAAATGCAAGAATGCTAAACACTGTGTAAAACTAGGCTAAACAAAAGTAATGGGAGGACTTTGGCAAGAATATAGAAAATAAATATCAAGAAGGCGGCAAAATATTCTGGAGGTTGTTGAAGAAGCTTAGAAATGGAGGAAAGAGTGCTGTAAAAGGAGTTAGAGATGATAAAGGTGACATGAAAACGGGAGAAAAAGATATCCTTGAAGTATGGAGTAATTACTTTGAAAAACTGCTAAATGAAACAAGCAGTGATGATAGCACAGTGGTAAAAAACACCGACCAGGTATGCAGTCAGGAATACATATCCATACTAGAAGTAGAAAAAAGCCATCAAAGGCTTGAAATGTGGAAAGGCAGCAGGAGTAGATGATATTCGACCAGAAATGCTGAAGTATGGTGGTATAAGAGTCTTACAGTGGCTGCACTGCATAGTTTCTTGGACAAAGGGACGAATTCCCGATGATTGGAGTAGAGTTCTCATAGTACCCATATATAAAAAGGGAAATAAAACTGAATGTAAGAATTACAGAGGTAATTCCCTACTGAGTGTTGCTGGCAAGATCTATGCAGGTATACTTGAGAACGGTTGAGAAGTGTGGAAGAAAAGCTGGGTTCAGGTCAAATAGAGGCTGTCAGGATCAGATCTTCACTTTACGGCAAATAGTCGAGAAATCATGGGAATATAACAGAGATCTGTATTTAAGTTTTGTCGATTTGGAAAAGGCATATGACAAGGTGCCAAGAGAGAAGCTATTCAATACGCTACAGTTATATGGTGTCAATGGGACATTAGATCAAGCAATACTTAGTCTTTATTTGAGTTGTAAGTCAGCAGTTAGAATTGAAGGAAGTACAGGAAGATGGTTTAATGTTAAATATGGTGCGAGATAAGGATGTACATTATCCCCTCTGTTATTCATTATCTATATGCATCACATTATGAAGGAAAGTGGTATTAAGCATGATATCAAAATTGGAGATGTTAATGTCAGCTCTTTGCTTTATGATGATGATGTTATACTTCTAAATAAATCCGCTACAAGTCGGCAAGATTCTCTGACTAAATTGAATAGCTGTTGTAATAGATATGGTATGAAGGTCAGCAATAAAAAGACAAAGACAATGAAAATAGGCAGAATCATTGAAAATGTCAACTGTGTTGTGAATGGAGAACTTGTGGTACAAGTGAAACATTTCAGCTACTTATTCACGATTTTTACTGAAGATGGTAAATTAAATATATAAAGAGACAACAGAATCAGCAAAGCTGGTATGGTAGGAAGTCAATTGAATAAATTCATATGGAATAAGAGAGAAATTAGTCGGAACACTAAATTAGCTGTATACAAGACAGTGTTCAAACCAGTTTTAACTTATGGATCTCAGAGCTGGGTCAGAAGTAAAACACTTGACCAAAGACTAGAGACCACAGATATGAGAGTCCTGAGAAAGTTTAGGGGCATGAACAGGTAGCATGAATGGCAATATCATATTAGAAACGAGGATATTAGGAAAGAACTTTACATTGTCAGCATCCAGGAATGCATTTGCAGAGCTAATCTCAGGTGGTATGGTCACTTGAACAGAATGGGCGAGGAAAGATTAGCAAAACAAATGTTCTCTGCCAGGTTGGCAGGAAAACGACCCAGAGGAAGACCAAGGATATAGGTGGATTGATACGGTACAAAGTGCCTTAGACGATAGAAATATAAGATGTGATAATGTTGGAGTCTTGACAGGTAACAGACTGATTTGGAGGAAAATTGTAGATAGGAAGTTAGTAATGATGTAATTTTTTTTCATGTAGTACTATCATATCCTGTACACCCCTTGAGGGTACATGGCAGGAATTTGATGATGAAAGCATAATATTTATTACAGTGAGATAAACGCAGATGAACAAGTCCTTCAGCAATTTTTTTTCATATATTTGAGAACATATCTTCCAAGCAAGGTAAATCTTGAAAGATTCGTAAAAATGAGAGTCCTTGACTATGGTCACACACTTTGTTATAGACTGTTTTGTTTTTCATATTCTTCCTTCCTCAGCATGTGAAGCGTAGACTTAAGTGAAATGAATCCTCTGAAAAGGTAAGGCTACAAGTTAAGGTTGTAGCGTTTATGAATGTGCAAAAAAATGTATTTTTATTATGACATAAATGAGTATATTTCTACTCTAATAAAGTCATATAATATGATACCGATTCATACCTGTACAAGGGTGTGTCTGGTAAACAAGCCACAATCATAACTGTTTCCCCATCCCCTGAAGGGAATGAATTTTTTTTTTTTTATATCTGATAAATAATCACTTCGTCACGGAATATTTATCACGCACAATACGTGACATGAGAAAACAGCAGTTAACTGTGCTCCGCATGAAAAGGCCAATATTGTACGCATGACAACAAAATACGATGCGTTCTGCAAACAGTGTTATTAGAAACATATGTTCTAGCGCCGATACTTGGAATTAGAGCCAAAGCGATCTAGTAGTATGTATTATTTGGTCTATATGCAGGCCGAAATACCTAAGTGCCATCCTCGTGACAGCTCCTGTCGATATTATTTGAAACATCTTAAACATTTAGTATTATTTGTTGTCTAATATATATAAGTATTAGCTATCACCTTTGGAGTACGTATCTTTATTAACGCTAGATGTCGCGTGCGAATTAGTTGTTCCGAAGTCTGCGGATCTCTTCGATTACCAATACGCTATGTGATCGGCTTGGTAGAGGTTCAAATATTATTTATAGAGAAGAAGCGACCTTAAAAAGGTGCCCCAACGTTTGCTAGGTAAACCATACTGAAACGAATTATATGCGGGAAATAGAGAACCACGCCCTCAGACGGCCATTTAGCACCATCTACAGGACTCAATATCAAGGGTTTGTCTTCCGTTAAGTAAAAAAGCGGTACAAGAGCACGAATGCACGCAATGCATTCAAAATTATCAGGGTAGCCAATGTAACAATGTTTGATAACAATATCCAGTGAAATATGTAATTTTGATATCCTAATCACATTAATGGGAAAATGTTAGAATCTACAGTTCAACACAATCTAGTACAACATATTAGATTTGGTACAAAGTTTTCATTTGAACAGCCTTATTGTAGTACTATTTATACTGAAATGCTTTTGTACTCAAAGAGTACAAAAGCATTTCAGTGCAATTTTCATAAAATATCGCATATTTATGTGAAAAACATCTCCTTTAGCATATTTTTCAAAACTTATGTAGCAACTGTTTGTTGTCACTGTATGATGATATTATTTATTTCGTGACACCTCCATGATGTCTGAGGACTCATCGAGGGAGGACACCTACTCTACAACTCTCCATCTCCACCACTCCCATCCACCAACTACACCGAACCTCTACTATTATTATCTACATCAACGCCATCTGCTGCCAACCACCACTAGTATTTTTTCTGTAAATTGCGTGTGTTCTGAAGGGCCGATATGTTTGTATGCGGGATGAAAAACTCGAGTTTCCGGGAGGGAAAAACTCTGCTATTTAAAAGGGATCCCAATAATAACTTCCATACTTTTACATAATAGTTCATAACATTTCTTCTATATTTTTCAAGGTGTATAGTCGAAGAATGACAAGTTTAATTATTGTCAAATTACTATAATTCCTTATAAAAATTACGAAGTCTAGTGACAACCCAAGAAAATAAGAGACAGGATAGCACTCTGTCATGGTGATATACGATAAAATCACGTCGTATACGATTAAAGAACACGAATACCGAAAAAAAAATGCATATACCCTCGAACGTCTTTCAAACTGCAGAACGTATTATATTCGATCCATATATACTGTAGTCAACCGCAACCTTAGTATCAAATTCCGGAGATCCCGACAGTCATATTGTGTTGATAATAAAGTAATTAAAATCTTTAACAAACAGCATTTTAAATTACTTTCGACTCTTTGGGACTAGTCGTGATAATATTAAATTTAAAGCATCCCCGTATTAGTGTATATGTAAATGAAAGAACGGCGAAAGCCTTTACATTTTGCTATAAGAATAAGCACCATATAGCAAACAACGCACGTGAAGGAGACTGCAAAGCAAGTGAAAATTAGTTCAAAAATGGATCATTTATTATATGTATGCCGGAAAGATCCATTATATAATGAGACTATTATATATAGATCTAAAATGATATTAAACAGCTCACGACTAAAAAAAGATAGCTTGTTTTTCAGCGATTTCCAAATCGGATATGTTTTTAAAGTTTGAAGCAATTTTGCAAATTAAAATCCATCCGTAGTTGAAAATGGTCACTTGGCGATTTTTTAAAATTTTTTTTTATTAAATAGCAGTCCCTAAAGTTCATGCCCTAAAAGGCGACTATTGAAATCGGTAATTAACATTTCCTCGTTTTTGCTTCATGCCAGAGATCATTCACCCCGTCTAGAAGTTAAAATATATGGGTCCCTTAATCCATGTACTACGTTTGTTTCGACTATAATCCCGAACCACGATCGCTATTCCATTAATCAATTTCGCGAAAACTTAAAATAATTTATAAATTAGCATAATGTTATTTTTAGTGGAATTTGCCTTAAAAACTTGCTACACTCAGAGAAAGAGCAAAAATTAGGACTGGCTGCATCAATCTTAATATTATTCTAACAATGCACGAATAAACGAAGTCAAACTTTTCGATCCATACATAGTCCGTAAGAACGAGTCTGCTACTCCCTCCAAATCAGAAACAATTTTCTTTTTTTTTTTTTTTTTTTTCAATTAAACGGTACGAAACGCTTGGATAAATGCGTCAACTCTGTCAAGATAAAACGAGCTTCGTGTTTAGATTACACGGTGACTTTCACTTCATTGTGGTGGCAGCGAAAACACAAATTAGTAGTCTGACTATTAAGAGTCGCACCACCTTCAATGCTTCACAGCTCGCCAAGAATAAATTAACGAGATTTGCCAGGAGCGTGGCATAGTAATTATCTTCGAGGGTTGACTGAAGACAGGACACAAGGCGATCTGAAACTTGTTCGTGATCAAGAAACTACTCTTAAGACGAATTAACTATGGAAACGCCAGGCCAGAGGCGAAATTAGAAATAAATTGAATTGAAGATGTTTCTGGGATTACATAATTCTGCTTCCAGAAAAGCAAATACTTGGGTTAAAAAGAACGTCACTGTTGTAAAATTGCATGTCAAATGTTATGAAATGGCATTTCATAATGCCATTTCATAACACGAAACAGTGAGGATTCACAGCAGAAACTCCACAAAACAGTCCGTCTTAATGTAGAAAAAAGTATAGCAAAATAAAATCTAATTCTTTCTAAAGCGATAATCTTACATTACTAGCTATACCATAGATATTCGCCCTTTCTGGTTGCGACTTAAAAAAAATCTATACGGTTATTTACTAGTCTATTTCAAAGCTATGACTGCACTCAAAAGAAAATTCCGTTGGATGGAAATCTTATTAAACAAAAAACTCTCAAAATTTATAAACATTTATAGTGCAGACCAAGTGTTCAATGCGGATGAATCCGGGTTGTATTGGGAAATAAATGCAAAAACGCACCTGTATTTCTAAAAATGAAAGATCAGCTCCTGGATTCCAAGTTTCCAAAGACAGAATTACTTTACTATTTTGTAGTAATGGTGATTACATGACAAACCAATGTTTATTAACCGATCCTCAAATCCTCATGCTATGAAAGAATAAAATATGCACTATTTTATTTTGCCTAAAACATTTATGCATTATATGCAATGAAGTTTACGTCCAATTTGTAACTTTTATACTATGTATTTGTTTCATAGTTTGTTTTCTTAACTTAAATGAATTACTTAAATTAAATAAAAATATTTTTTTGGGGGGTATGTCATTGTTGCTTATATAATTAAAAAAAAAACGATTTTGGAACATAACCCTACTTTTTCTATATGATCTGGGTCCCGCATAACGCGATTTATATAACGCGGAATTTCTATGGAAAAAGTAACATCCGTAACGAGGGTTACCTGTACTTCCCTTTAGAAGTATACTCGTACGCATTATGGGAAGGGTAGCCAAACAGGCCAGTTTCGACCTTTATTAACTAGCAGGGTCATAAATAGACGTCAAGCATTTTGATATGAGATTAAAAATATAATTTTTCATCAAATATAAATTACTTTGTAATCAAGTAAAAACACTTCCTGCAACCGTCTCGAATCTAGAGTGTTTTAAAAATAGTGACAGATTTTACTACTTATATATAAAAATGATTTCTGCATTGATTTACCTATCTTCCTGAGTCTAATTCCCACCGAAGTGACTTCAACAAAAGTCAAAACTAGGTCTGGATAGTGAACATTCGCATAATGCACAGCAATATACACGTCCGAAAGGAAGTGTTCTTGGCATTGTGGGATAACTTAAGGCAATTGATGTGCCTTAACGGAACAGTCTCTATATACAAGTCGTGTGAAGATATTTCGAGTGCAATTTTCTTACGTTTGGATATAGGATTTAAACAAGAATATAAGTTGTCTATAATTTAATTGCACTGGGTCTGGTACATCTATGAAGGCATGTAAAAAAAAAAATTCGATGTGAATGATGTTGTTGTATGATTTAAACATACTCAAGTATTTAAATCATATTCAAGTTGAAAACATGCTATCATACTTTTCCGAAGGGCACCCCCATACTCAAATTCCACGTATCAAAATATCCTTAATTTAAATGTACATAATTATTGAAATCATACAATCTTCAAGTGCGACTTTTTTTTTTACTCCACATCCCCCAGTACAGCATGATTTCCAAGGCCAAAAGCAACAGACTGGAGAACACGTGCAGCCAAGTAGGAATGCTCTGAAACGATAATGAGTATCCGCACTCTTCCTACACGTTTTCCAGTTACTTTTATTACCTCTTCTATTCACAGTAATTAGATTTCATGCTACGTGTGGTCAGCAGCTGTAAGTGTTTCGCAGATCATAAAAAGATTATCCTTTAAAAACATGGGACGTTCTCGTATTATAAACTACTACCGAACATACCGTTCTTATCAAGTATGTAATCGTGTACATAATCAAACGCCTAGATAGAAAAGACATTGGAAAGAATAAATGTGAGCAGTAATTTCCGAATTTAATACATGTAGCATTTTGGTGCATGTGCATGTAATATGGAAATAGTGTGTCGAGACCGGGTGAAGAATCAGAGGCTGAATTGGGAGGGATTCATCAATCATCTCTCCCTACCGCCCCATTCCGTGAAATGATTGCATGGCGTATGTTATGGTCCTTGGCTGCTGACATGTTTTGCTCCAATGTGTACTGAAGTAGTGCGGGGAGATTGTAAGACGATCGATTTGAACAACAGATGACGCATTCTAAATACATAAAACATTATGTTCGCTTTTCGTTTATGTAGCGTTAACAAAACCAAGTATAAAATAAAGATCTTTCTAAACCGTTGAGTTTTCGATCAAACTTTAGGGTGTCGCAATTTTTTCATATTCTTAATGAACTATTTATATAACAAAAAAAATCACTGATATGTATCAGTGATTTTTTTCAACTATTAATAGAAGTTGCTTCACTTTTATTGATGTAAACGACGAGAACGGGTCTAGTCACAACCGCAACTGAAGTCAAAATTCATGAGATAAAAAGTCTAAACCGTGACTCCAAAAGATATATTATGATGGCAAAACAAGACGGAAAGCTAAACTCATCAGAAAGTCAATATTACATCCATGAAATCAGCAACTGGTAGTGTTATGGACAAAATAAACAAAAATGAATGACAAGCATACATGATAACATCCCAACGCATTTGTGTGAAAGTTCATTGGAATCTTGAAAAGAGAAAAAAAAATCTACGTAACGCTAACGACAACAGCTTTAGTGCTTAACGGCCGAATTAAAGGCAGTGAAATCAATATATATACCATACCTGTTAAACACGTGTATTTTTAGGAATGAAATCCGAGCCGAGAAGAAAACTTTTGATTTTAGTATGAGACAGCTAATTCAGTTGCAATGTCCTTATAATGTTTCTTCCTGTTCTACAAAGGATTCGAACCCAAGTCCTCCCAAGAATGTTAAGTAATTTCTTTATTGCTCTACAGAGTAACTACACTTGTTATGTGCCATCCAGTCGTTTTCAACTCTTGATGATCCTATGAACAGAGGCTCTCCATCCCACTCGGCCTCTTGTCCTTTCTTTCAGTAATTGTGAGTTCAAATAGGTAAGTTCTTTTATGTTATCCATCCAACTCTTCTTGTGGTCTTCCTCTACATTAACAATAGTCAAATTAGTCACTCAACTCACCATATTATAAAGTCACACGTAACATGCAACCATATAAAGGGAAATCAAACAAACGTAATTTATTATACTGAAAAGAATATTTGACAATTTTTCGAACAGCAGCAAGAATATACTGATTACTCTGTCACTGAATAGATTCGCCACTTATTTCAATGTAAACCTATCCCTTTCCGCACATCCATCTTAATTCTATTTTAACATAGGTAGCGACAGCTGCAGGTTGACGACCTAATTCGCAATTAAAAAAAAAAAAGCATAACGTATTCCTTTTCATCAGATTATTTAACCTATTCAGGATCAAGATTTTGGAAAGTACTATGCCTCTCAGTATTTCCTGTTCTGCTTCACAGGCAATTAATAAAAGTAAACCCTTAAACATGCATAATTTAATGACCGAGAAAAATCGATTCCGCTGTAACAATCTCATCTTGACAGTTTTCTGGTGAAGCACTCGTAACAGAACTTAACCCCAATAACCTCAATTTTTGTTTGTCGTGCAGCAAAGCCAACGGTTCTTACAAAAAAAAAAAAGTATCACGCATATTCTTACGTGTAGGGGATTCTGGGCGATGTCACGCAAATAAATGCTTCCTCGTCATTTCCCAGTTAGGGGTTTATCAAGAACAGAATCTATTACTCCCAGTGACATATTCCATGCTGACCTGTTTAGTAATGTCCCAAATTCCATAATGTTTAAATACAGAAAAAAAAAAACTTGAAAAAGTACTGATAAAATTGTAGAAAGACCAAGTCACCACTTATTTAATAAAAATAACAAAATCAATTAAAATCCTACCTCAAATACCTTTCTGTTTTGCTGGCCGAATTCTAATAATGCATGCTGACTCACCATTCATTAGAAAAAAGATGAACTGTGGATAATATTTCGGTTGTCTGAAAATCCTTCCTACGCACAATTTCACAAGAAATAGCCGAAGGAAGCTATTGATCTTCCGTCACCTGTATCCAGGGAAGGTCAAACGAATGTAATTCCGGGAGCTCTTTTAATGGCATGATCGACCGCCCAGCGAGGATATTCACTGAATCTTTCTATAAATTCGCCGTATATTTTTACCCGAATAGTAAGATGGGATTAGACGAGATCATTATTAAGATAAAATCCGCGATCAATCACTTCTCCGCATAGTATCTAGAGTGAAATTACATCCTCGAAAGACTAACATAAAAAAGTGTAGTCTTGAGAGACGACCGTTTAGAACAAAAGACTGCACTTACACTTATAGTAATCAATAATATCTATCGACAAAATTGAGAGATATAATCGTTCTCTTAACACACACGACGTCTCGTTTCACATTGCTGACGTTGTGTACATTACAAAGGAGACTAACGAAAACGTGAATGTCGAATTCACAAGGTCGGATTGTTAAAGGTTTCTATTTCAAAACGTCACTCCCACCCATGGAAAACATCGCTTAATTTAACATGACTTTCACGTTTAATGCTAATGAAACCTACAACAATGTGTTCTGGGGGAATCTTTCCAATAAAACGTAATTTCAATGGATCATAATAGTGATTTACATACTAAGTTGATATCTCGTGTTGTTACTCCATTATAATGAAGCTCGAAATGTGAACAAGGCGTTTGTCACGAAACTAGTCAACAAAAATTAACTTTGCAAAAGTAAATGGAAATCATTTCTAATATCTGCATTCCAAAACAAATTTAAGCTAACATAATTAGTTACATTCTCAACAACAATAAGCAGGAATGAAAACTTTTATCAACTATTTCACCAACTGATTTGTCTATTAGAGGGGAAATAAAATTCCGTTTCCGTGTGAGACTGCAACAGTGAAAGAAATAACACTACAAGCTTGCTTATTACGATTTCCATTACATATAAACCAAAGCAGCAATAAAAAAAAAAATGCAACTAGAAAGCAAGAAATTATTATGCACTGACTTCACAACCGACAGCCAGAAAAATAGTGAGAAAATAAAGAAATGAGAATCGGGTGTGTTAACAATTAGCAAACTAATGAATTCCTGAGAAAGTTTCCATGAACCCATGAGAGTGATTAACCATCCCACCATGAAAGAATAATAATCAGAGCAAGACGATATTAACTGCAATTCAGTTATTTATAACTATTTAAAATTCTCAGTTATGCAATAAATAACATCTTTCGAGATAATTGCCAAGACATGTAATATTAGGAAAATACTAGTAATGATTTAAGCTGAGAATTAAAAAACGTTGAAAAGTTAATTGGAAATTCCTTTGAAAGAGTTGTCTGAACAGTGAAGAACTGTTCAGACAAAAAAGTAAAGAATTTTTTCCTTGCTTCGCGTCCTTCAATGAACTTATTTCTTAAAGGAACAGTTAGCAAAACAATATTACCTTTTAGTTAGTTTTCTCCAGAGGGATAGCGGTTTTTGTGACCGATTTCACTGTTGGGGATGAAGTAGTTTCGTCCCAAAACGCAAGTCGATGTGTTTGAAATTAAACTAAAGATCAAAGTAAATTGTCGGAATCTGAAAACATTATCCAAAAATCAGTCTAGTAGTCCCTGTTTTTATTTCTTAACAGAAAAATGCAACAGCAAAAGGAACGTTTTTACTGCCAAAATAAAAGTATAAGAATATTTCAGCCAGCTGACGGTTCTCACTGTATAGCTACAAACAAAATTACTACAAGATTCATGGGTAAGATTATTTAACAAACAACAAATTACAATGAAAGCCACAAAAAAGCGCTTTTCACCTAGCTAAAAATATATTTTAAAGCTTCATTTAAGTAATCCGATAAGTATTTACACAAAACTGAAGAGTCAGCAAAAATCGACGGAAGACTTGGGAAAGAAGTTGAAAATACACAGAAGGAGGTGAAGGAAGGGGATTTAAACGGTTTATGACGAAGATATCAGAAGTAAGCGATATAATCTGCGCAATCAAGATCAAGTTATTCCAAAATGAGTGATTTTTGTACTAGTCAAAAATGTATGGTACATTAATCGTTTTTTATAAAGACTATCACAACTGAAATTAAAATGCACTTGTCAGATCGCGTTTTTGTTCTCAATTCTTACTCATTCGATCCTTTTGCAAAGAGTGTGGACCTCCGCGATCAGTCTGTTAATAATTTCGACAGTATTAAGTTCTTGAAATAACTGGGTTATCTCTTCAATAATATATACACTGGCTACATGTGATCTACCGTCTAGAAATTTCGACTTGTAAGGAAACTTATTCTCAAAGTATCAAAATTAAATTTTTATAAGTGTGCAGATATTCGAATGAAAATTCTGTGATAAAAACCAAGAATTCGGTCCTGTCACATCGCTGAACAATGCCATAGACCAGGGGTCGAGAGTTAACATGAAGAGCGAGTGAAATTTTTGTCGGAATCTTCCTCGTGCATGGTTTCGGCGCCAGAAGCATGCGCTGTCAAATGACAGAAAACCATGGTTTCGCATCTATCTTGATACTGCGGAAATACCATAACATTTACGGCCATTAGCGTGGATACTATTAGCACTATTGCTACAATTTAAAATTTCTTGTACATTTGTAAAACTCCATTTGACATTTAAAATAGAATTTTAAAAAAGCCTATGTTGCAGAGAACAGTTTTCCCTATTTCAGTCTATAGATTGAAACATCAATACTCAAGCCGTAAAGGGAAGCCTTATGATTCTTTCATGAGTCACTACTCACGTTGTTTAGTGCCAACAAATGCAAATCATCTTAGATTTAAAAAAAATGCAAAAATGAATGCAAACGAGAGAAAAAATGCCAACGCAATTATTATAATGGCTTCCTTTATGATGAGGTGAGGCAGTCACAAAACCCGCTTTATCAAATATTTCTGATAAGCGGATTTTGTGCCAAGCGGAAATTTTTATGGATTATTGATTGTTCACATTCTTTAATATTTTCCGCTGTCGAAAGAGACTGTCACTCACTAATAAAACATATACTTTATGATTATCAACAATCATACCGAAAACACATTCATATGGGGAAAAGAAAGATTTGCGGGCATGGTAGATGAAGAAAGAGGTAGTTCGTTATGTTTATTTTCACACTCTACAAAGATGCTTCAAGCATTCTACAGACAACATAACCTGCTGCCAAATGTTAACACTAAACGAACCATATGGCGTTTGCAACTTTACTGCATTAAAATTAAACAAAATTGCGTTGAACGAGTAAATGTTTCTAGCGCAGTTCATGAAAAAGAATCGCATAGAAGATTAGGAGAGAACACAGTCAAATTATCTATAACTGGAAAAAATAATACTTGCAGGCAATTGCATATATAGGCAGCATAATTTAATGCCTACGTCTCTCCGAATAGCAGCTTTAAGTTGTGTAGAATTTTTAAATGTCTTAAAATAGTAATTAACAT
The DNA here is from genome assembly GCF_054136105.1 of Typopeltis vanoorti. Classification (NCBI taxonomy): domain Eukaryota; kingdom Metazoa; phylum Arthropoda; class Arachnida; order Uropygi; family Thelyphonidae; genus Typopeltis; species Typopeltis vanoorti. The sequence goes on along the minus strand of NC_143561.1, from coordinate 86,353,959 downwards.
ACATTTAAAACTATTCAAACTTGTCTAAATATATACATTAGATATGAATAGTATTATCCGAATATATATTTTTTTTAATAAAATGTGAACCGAAAGTGCCAATGAGCACCGACAAAGCCAATCTGTCCCTGATTTACAGGCGAGTTTATTTTTTAGGGCATGATAAACTTGGAGACTATAAAAAATGAAATGAAATAGACAATGCTCATAAAACCAGAAACTCTTTTCAGATCGATAATGATATCCCTAAAGGGGAAAACATGAATTTTTAATTATCTAGGATGCACGAATTCTCCAAACTTCTTACGTGATTTTTCACTCATGTTTTAATACCAACAGGTGCACAGCTACACACCATCAAAAAATGCCATTCATGCACATTAAGACGGTACACATTTAGATAAAACCCAGAAAAAGTCTATAAACTTATTTTAGTTCCACGGGTGGTGTAAGAGTTAGACCACTCAGAACAAGATCATGCTTTTCTAAATAAAAGCACTGAACAGGATTAACCACGAAGAATTTACAGTTTTGAACAAACCAGAACAAGTCATGGAAGGTTATCTAATAAGATCTCTCTCTCATACATCACTGTCAGATACACTATCTACCAATTATTGTCCGGACACCCCTGTTATTTGAAGTTATGGAACGTTCCAGGTTTGTTAATAATATTAAAACTGGTATACAGATAGTAGGAAGCAGTATTTCACCGTACAGGTTGAATACAGGTGGTATGGCAACACGACGTGAACTCGGCGACTTCCAAAGAGGTTTCATCGTGGGCTGTCACATTGGTGTTATGTCCATACGTGCCATTGCCGCTCATCTAGAGCATTCAAAATCAACGGTTGGCGAAGATTAACAAATGGAGACGTTCTAGCATCAATAAGTGCAAGAAAACACCCAATGCAACCGCCGAAAATGACTGACAGGGACAGGAGGGTGTTAAAACGGGTGACACGCAAAAACAGGCTATAATCGCCACAGACCACTGGAAATGAGTTCCAGAACGCCAGTAACATCATGGTGAGCACTGATACTGAACGGAACGAACTCTATTTACTGGGTTTCCACAGAAATGCAGCGGCACACAAGCCGAACATCACAACAACGAACAAGGCGGCTCCATCTGGCCTGGTGCAAAGAGCGTGCGAACTGGACAACTGACCAGTGGAAAATGGTACTCTGGAGCGAGGGAAATCAAGGGTCACTTGTTTCCAGTCTGATGGCTAGATGTAGAGGCAGCCTAGTGAACACTTGTAACCACAGTGTGCAGTACGCACAGTAAAATTTGGTGGTGGAGGAGTAATGGTGTTGGATACATTCAGCTGGTTTAGAGTGGGACTACAGATCGTTGTCCATGGTTTCATGACGGAAGCTCAGTACTTTGGTGTTCTGGATAATCAGGTACTGCCTACAGTGGAGTTTTTATGGAATGTACCCCTATTACTATCAAGACAATAATGCCCCATGCCACAAAACTGCAGCTGTTATGGAATGGTGTGAAGAGAGATGGTGTTAAATAACTTCCCTGGCCTGCGCAGTCCTGACCTCATGGAACACACGTGTGATGAATTGGAGCGGATATCGAGGTCCAAATCAGCATGTCCTCGATCTGTCTCCATTCCTCCATTGAGTTCAATGGAGGAATGGAGACAAATTCCACCTGATCTCCCGCACATTGGTGGAAAGCCTCCCTCAAAGAGTGCAAGAGGTGATGAAAGCCAAAGATCGACATGCCCAATATTAGGATTCGCCTGATGGTATCAGTTGTAAATTGCTCAAGTGTTCGGACAATTATTGGTAGATAGTGTATGACCGTTACGTTGAAAATAATTTTTAACATCCGCAGCATTCCATATAATATTCTCAAGGAAGAATACTAACTATCACACGGAGAAACCCATATGAATTGAAACAATCACTTTGTGAATCAAAAAAACTAATCTGCGGTTGACATTTTAAAACTGTGAAAACAAAAAGTGAATATATACCATAAGTGAATCTTAAATTTTTTTTCATTAGCAATTACTTTCTTGTATAAATGTTTTCATTGTAGTTTTGGACATTAAGAACATGATACGTAATGTATTTTTACGATATAATTTTAAACTTCGGGAATCCCGATAACTTTCTTCCACTGAAAATACCACAGCATTCACGTAATGCTTGGCAACACTGTTCTAGTTCGAAAAACGAACACCAGTTTCGGATTTATAGTCTCCCAAAACAGGGAAGAAAAAATAACACTGATAAGCCTGAAATTCTTCGAGTAATAACTGAATGTTTTGTTGAATTATCGTTTGTTGACAAAATATTTAAAACAAAAAAAAAAATAATAATTGTACTGCACTTCGAAAATATTCTGTTTCGTACCTCTAAAAATACTTCAGTGCAAACTTATAGTATTTCGCTGAGAAATGAATAATATTACAAATTTTCGATTCTCCGAAATGCCTGCCTTAGGAAATTGCCTACTGGATAAACTTGATAATGATGAATGCTAGACATAATAACAACAGTCGCCCAGCAATTTCCTTCTGTTCTCGTTTATCGCTTGGGGGGGGGGGGGGGAGTCTGAACCATTTAACGTAATCTTGTATCAATATGCAAGCCAATTTTAAAATACCAGAGTTAAATTGCAAGATTTATACAGAGAGGCCGAAGTACTTTCCGAACAATAGATCAGTTCCTCGCTAGTGATCTAAGTATACTGTGGATGTTTGTCCTCTAGACCAGTGCTTCCCAAACTTCTGGATGTCAGGGCCCCCTTTGGAAAAATTAAAATATTTCACGGCCATCCTCGAAAAAAAAATCGTAATATAGAAATATATTATTATAATATTTATTATATTTATATTCAATACAAAACATACACAGCGAATATTGCAAAAATCAAATGCAAACATTACATTTTTAGCATCTCACATACACATTTGACATGGCACATTATCTCATTTATATATTATATATATATGACAGAATGATCATTGACTCGGTTAACATACATAGTTTTATGAAAAAAATTGAATGACTAGAACCGAGATTTAATTAAAAAAGGTTTTAATATAAACACACTACTAGTTTCGGCCTGTAACAGCCTTCTTCAGGTGACATTATAAAAGAAAAAACACTAAACATTGAGGGTTAAAAGACTATGAACAACATAGACAGTCTTTATACATAATTAGCATTAAAGCGTTGTAATTGTATTTGAAGCTGTTCTTTCATTTGTTGCATTGTTGGGAGAGTGCGTGCTTGCTGCATCACGTGAACGCCAATACATGATTACAGCTGAATGACTATCTGGGAGGTTGTAGCTTAAGTTGTTATTTAGATGAACAGGATTGAAGATGATTTCTCTCGATTCCACAATTTTTCTCTCTATTTCGTCACTGCAACGGAAGATGTTTGTAGATTTTTCCCAGCAGACTTTGTGACTTTGGTTATCATCATTAGGATTAGCCGAGAAAAGGATATGACTTGATAATGCACTTGCTCGCTGTCTCTTGTAAGTAATGTCTCTCATGTGTTCTTCCATACGCATTTCGACAGATTTGTCTGTCTGCCCGAAATAAGGAATATCGCAGTCACATAATATTTTATATACGCCAGGGTATTTGAGTTGATGATGACAAGGTTTTGGGTGGCTAATTAAGAAACGGATCTTTGGAAGTGGAGTGAACAAGGTTCTGATATTGTATTTTTTTAGAACTCTTGCTAATTTATGTGAAACAGTATTATGTAAGGAATAGATATATTGCTTTTGAATCTATTTGTTTCTTCTGAGTGATGTCTGGGAGGATTAATTCTTCTCAACTAATCCTAATGATGATAACCAAAGTCACAAAGTCTGCTGGGAAAAATCTACAAACATCTTCCGTTGCAGTGACGAAATAGAGAGAAAAATTGTGGAATCGAGAGAAATCATCTTCAATCCTGTTCATCTAAATAACAACTTAAGCTACAACCTCCCAGGTAGTCATTCAGCTGTAATCATGTATTGGCGTTCACGTGATGCAGCAAGCACGCACTCTCCCAACAATGCAACAAATGAAAGAACAGCTTCAAATACAACTACAACGTTTTAATGCTAATTATGCATAAAGACTGTCTATGTTGTTCATAGTCTTTTAACCCTCAATGTTTAGTGTTTTTTCTTTTATAATGTCACCTGAAGAAGGCTGTTACAGGCCGAAACTAGTAGTGTGTTTATATTAAAACCTTTTTAATTAAATCTCGGTTCTAGTCATTCAATTTTTTTCATAAAAAAAAAAAAAAAATATATATATATATATATATATTGTTATTGTACATTTGCAGTACAAGCACATAAAACGTAAAACAATTATTAGTAATAAAGAAAGAATAAAAAACAAAGAAGTTTAATAACAATTTAATGTAATGGATGTGTTTCAATATTGCTACACCAATATCAGGTGAAATATTTGAAACTGCAATTCTTAGATTTCTTCTTTGAAAGGAAACTTATATGAATAAGCATATATTTACTAATATTCATTAAGCGCCGAAACACGCAGGAAGCAAAATTTGTGAACCCACACCAATGTGCGATTTTTTTTCATTAAAATATAAAAAATAACAAAAAGGAAATAAATAATAAAAATGAAATACTTTTCTTTTAAGATAAATTAGTTTTAAAAGATTTTAAATTTGTTTTCATTATTTCACGGCCCCCCTCAAAACCTATGGCCCCCAAGGGGTCCGCGGCCCACAGTTTGGGAAGCGCTGCTCTAGACCAGTGGTTTAAATGTGGTCTCCAAGACATTTCTGTGCGGTCAGCAGACAAAATTTTTTATTTATTAAATTTAAAAATTATATGCAATAAAATATATGGATTTAAAAAAAACAAAATTCAACAGTATGAGACGCGATTGTTCATCTAGATTAACGGTGTTTTAATAAACGGATTTATTTTAAGCTCGAAAATTGACTGCATGAATGGATGTAAATAAGAATGGTTCAGAAGCCAATTCTTATTTACCGTTAAGTCGATAAAATTAGATATTAAAAAATGAAAGATCTGATGTTTATGATCATAAGTCTCTCAGCGAGAATATGAATGAATTGTATTACACATGAAAATAACAATAACTGCTGAGTAAATTGTTTTTCTAGTGAAATTATTTTATATTTCTAACCCTTAGTAATAATTTCAGTATGTATATAAGAAAGGAATTTGGGTAAGAAAAGAAGAGTAGATAAAATTTCAGATAAAATATTTTCAAAAGACTTGAAAGTTGAGTTTCCGTAAAAGCAAGTAACTTGACAATTTTTGATACAATATGATAAACTTAAAAATATCTCAAATGATTAGAAATATATATCAAGGTGAGAGTGATTTTCCTCGTTTGAATGGTTTTATAAATACGATATCTAACAGAATAATTCGAATAACATTACCGAAAAGTACCGATTGTTTGAAATCTTTAAGCACTAAACTGAATGCAAGATATTTTAAAATATATTTCTTTCATAAGATATTTTCAAGAAACGGAGATGGAAAGTTTTTGGATCATTACACTATGGACTATCCTCATTTTCTGCAATTTCAATACTTAGTTGGACAAATGTGAAATTTTCATTACAGGAAATTCTTAATAATGATAGATAGAAAATGCTTTTTCAGATATAAAAACTCGACAATAGTATCATTTCGGAAGGATTTGGAAATATAAGGAATTAGCTACAGTAACTTTATTACTTCCAAAAAAGGAATCATACAGCTACCAGGAAAAAATATATCAAGAACCACTACTCTAAACAATTCAGTCTCCGATTCGGTATTCATTTCTTCTCCCGTGGAAGACTTACACAGCCATTCTCATCTGGCTTAATACGAATTCCAAGTTGAATAATCTTCGCGACTTATATGCGTCATTTCCTGGGCTGGATTATTTTATCTTCTGATCTAAACATTTGCAATAAAGGGCTGGTTAGAGTGAATAACATATCCACTTTCCAACCAACAGGATGGGGTTAATCCTAATACGAGCATGGATGCTTGTGAATGCATCTAGTGAATGAATTTCATCATCTCAGTGTAAGACCCCAACCTTGTTTATTGAAAGTCTGGATTAGCTTTAAAAATTTTCACGTTTAGTCTCTAGAGCAAGGTAGATGAATTATTTAACCCATCCATGGTACCAATTCTTATGTACTATAGAGCTTTACAACTTAAAATTCTCGTCCCTTATCTAATGGTTCCTCAATGCAAAGGCTATAAAAATAGAAGAATTGGGCATATAATTTTAATCGAAAGCTTCATCTTCCTTTTTTCTTTATACCAAAAGCCCAGAATAGACTCAATCAAATTAACAACATAGCCAAAACTGATTTCGAAAATGCTAAAAGTAGGAAACTTGCATCATGTCCAAATGCCAGTCACGTTTTCTTGTCTCTTTCCAAAACTACTGGACGTAACTTTTGTCCAAGCTTTCACCTCTTTGCATTCATAGTTGGTCCTCCTACCATTTCTAAAAACCTAATTATGCTCGGCCTATTTTTGCCAGAAATATTAGAATAATCCTGTCCAAGACATCAAAAAAGTATCCCGCTGCCCTGATGATATTTCTACGATTATTCTGAAGATTTGTGACCCTGTTCTATATCGCCTTTGTATTCTCTATTTCACGTATCTAAACGGCAGCACAGAAATCAGCCGATATTCAACTCATTATTAAGAAGATAATAAAAAAATGATCAAATTACTTTCATTTATTTCGAAAACATTTAATTACTGTTACTCTAAAGTCCTTCACAACTGATAAATGACTCAATATGGATTCCGACATTATCGATCAACGCGAGTATTCATGTTACGTCAGACTTTTCCATACGCCACGGAAGAGTTTGGGGAACCTCGAATGGTTACTCATGATATTTCTAAGACATTTGATCGGGTTTGGAACTCCAATTATATAATTGGAGTTCCAAACATTGTTACTGAGTTATCACCTTTCTTATTCCAGAAAGGTGATAACTCAGTAACAATAGATCCATCCATCATGGAGTCAAAATCTTGATTTCCCAACCATTCTTCAATAGAGATTGTTCTGATAATCTTACTAATTGCATTAAATTACATAAAACTCAGTCTCGAGTTACTTTTCGTTAAAAATAACCTTTTCTTTCTACAACACCCAAATCTCATGAAAAATTGGATGTCATCCCGAGTAGAAAAATCCCATATGTATAAACATATTATAAAATATCACCACGTCGGCATATAGGAAATCAGCTTCTGTTTTTGCTTAGGCATTACTTCACTTCTGATCAGTAACCATAGAAATGGCAAATCCGTCCAATTTTTGAATACTGTTCTTACATTTGGAGTAGTACCGCTGAGAACTCCATAAAAATACTTAACTCAATATAAAAGAGCAATCAGGTTGATTACCGTCTCTCTCTCTCTATCTCACCACCAATACACATTCCACTCTCTCATACTGTTGTTTGCATTTTATAAAGATTACTTTCATGGTCAAAGTGGCGTTAATAATTACCAATTCTTTTCGAAATCTGTTGGAACATCACCACTCATTTATAGTTTAAACTAAAAACTCTGAACAAATTTTTCATTTGTTCTTCAAGTGCTTTCTTCTGGAATAGTATTTGAATATTTGCAATCAGCAAATACTCAAATGCAGTGTTCGCACGATTCTTCTTCTCAAATGTTCTGCCCATCCACGATATTAATATACAGGGTGATCAAAATTATAATATCCCTGTTTAAGGCCTTTTGGAGCGCCAATCAGTGATCCAAATACTGCGAAACTTTGCAAGAATACATTGTGCATCGCGCGGAGCGATATATGATAAAACAGTTCCGAAATTCATTACTAGGGCGCTGTATGATGTACCGAATGAAAATTTAATTTTTTCTGTGTGTTTAAGGAGAAAAGTAATAACAAAAGCATAAATAATAGATATTCACTTCAATTACGCATTCACGGGCCGTACAGTCTATATCTTTACAATGCACATTTAGCATGGTTATTTCAGATGTCCAATTATATAGAACATGCTAAAAGGCTTTGTATGCATAATTCAGATTTGGAAATTGGTCGTTGTAAGCGGTGTTGTTTTTTCAGTATTACCTATACTTTATTGAAAAGCGACTTCAAGAGAAAAAAAAATCATTTATTAGTGTACCTTTGACAGTTTCAACTAAATACCTAGTCTCGTGGAGAGATATAGGTGGAATCTCATCAGTACGCTGTTCGAATTCAAACGCTTTCCATCTCCATTGAGATCGGTGTATTGATCTCAATGGAGATTGGAAAGGGTTTTACTCGATGACGAAAACGTCAGCGAGTAAAACACCAACTACTCAAGTAACGCCTACAGTTAATGAACACGATACTCGCCTTTCTTCAGCTGCTTCTATAGCAACTCCAAACTTTCAATAATTACATTCAATTTGGCTATACTTAACTATATACACACTAAGATTCTTAAATTAAAACTACCTTGAAATCTTTACATGTTTTTAAATATATACACACCCTTAAAACAATTCTTTTCCTATTTAATGAGAACTGCATTTTAAATTTGCTTCAGACTATGCTTGAATATTATTTAAATAGAAGTCTGATATTCAACTACACAGTAACGCACCGCTACTAGCAATTCAGCTAGAGAAGGCAGTGCTACCTGGTGAAGAAAACATCAGTTAAAAAAAAAAAAATCCTATTATACACAAAATGATCTCTTTCAAAACTACTTTATGGCTGAGTCGCTTTCCCCGGTGTTCAGTAGTATGCCATGGTTTCAATGAAAGGATTAACCTCGATCCCAGATAGCTGCAAAGTTCTGACCAACTCGATTTTTCAGACGTGCGTGATGGCAGTTTGCCAACAGATGCACGCTTAGTGGTGGCGCTTGTATTCACATAATAGGAACATGGGCGGGGAGGATAATGAGGAATCCGTACAACGTAACTAAGTTCACAAGTCTCATTTGATATATATATGCTATTTTTTTATTAAATATTTTCAAAATCGTTTAATATAAAGAATGCGAAATGTAATGACTAAAACAATGAAATGAAGTCATGTAACTAACTCGCCCATAAACTTAATTCTACTGCAGTTTCAGGATTGCAACCGTTTTTTTTTTTAATTATTCTTTTTCCACTACGATAAAGATCTTTAAAATTTTTAGTGAAATTCAGTTTTTCAATGAATTTCCCTAGAAGCAGGGAGGTATGAATTCAAGAAAGGTTAACATTATAAACTGAAACACGAAATTGAATTACAGAGGAAAGATAACTCTAATAAAGATTATCTGACTGACTTAGTTTTTAAAGAGCAAAACTTTTGAATTCTAATTATTAACGCCCTCAATATATCAAAGAATAAACTGGGTGACAATGGAACCTCCCGCGATGAGTCTTGCTTCCATGGAGGTCTGGTGATAATAATCTTCGGCATTCAATAAAAATAGATAAATCACCTTTTAAGAATACAAAAAAGATTTTTTTTTTTTGGTTTTTGAAAAAAGTGTTTTCAAAGGAGATAAATATTTATCAGATTTCTGTAGGTCCCCACCTCCAGAACCTTGAGTTGTTTACAAGGCAAGCTTGGTTCATTGCTTCATGGGGCTCCCATCAAACTTTCTGCCTACCATCGGTACAAAACAAGGTGTACCGCCACTCGTCGAACCATGACTTTTTTTTTTTTCCAATCATGGTGTTCCTGATACCATGATTGGTATCAGGAACACCATAGACGAACTTTTCGATTTTTAGCATAAATCAATGATTTCTATTTAGGCATGTGACTGCCAATACCGATCTTCAATTCCCTGCGTACAGTTCGGCGAGATACGAAAGCCCTTCATTAAATGCTTCGGTCAATTACCTCCACACAAGAAGTTGTGTTTATCCGTACAAGCCGTCTCATACGACGGCGATCTCGTTCCTTCAAAATGTCTTAGGTCCTCAGTTACCCCTCTTAGACAAACAATATGGGTTATTTTTCCACTGATTAAAACACCCAGGATATTCACCTTTTGTCAGCTCTGCTGTTTTCAAAATCATGCCTCCAGTCAGACGGGCACACACAATAGGCCTTTCATCAAACTCCGAAAGATCCTTTATTGATCTCATTGTGATCAACATTATTGACGATTATTACTTTATTTTATATTTTATTTTATTTTTTTTTGGGGGGGGAGGCTAGATGGGCGAAGCAAGAATGCTTTTCATATTTTTATTTTGTGAAAACGGGCGGAATGAGCACCCTAACAGAGGTGACTTTATCCAATATATTTCCATTGCATCAAACTCAATGTTTTAAACACATTTAGAAAACGGCGATTATGTTAAATCATATACTGTAGTTTGTTATCAGTGCAAGTTTCTTAAAATCTGCGCTCTGTCAGCTTTTCAGTATATGTAAATAAAATAAACCGACTTAAACTTTTGGTATTTCTTATAAATAAAACCATTTCATAACATGCAGAATTTCGGATAAGTTCCAAAGCCAAAACCATAATTGTAGCAATAAGTTTTGTCCTTAATACCCATTGCATTTTAAGCAGATACAATATTACCCCTCTCCATCCTTCAAGATTCAACAAATACGCTCGTCCACCCACACAAACGGCGAGATTTTGCCAGGTGTGAATAGCTGCAGACTGGACAAAATAAAATAGTTTTATTAAATAAATCTCCTACGGGGTGGGTCTTGGGCGAGAATATTTGTGGAAAGTATGGTTTGCCATAAATTATCGAACCCTGTCCCCCAGTATCCACGACTTCTGAGAAGTCGCCTTACTGCCTATTATATGCGCTTACAAATCCATAATTATCAGGGACGAATGTTGGTCTTGAAATTCAGGGAGTGAGAGGTGTGATTGAAGTCTGATTAGCGGAATAATGAATTACTGACCATTTAAAACTATATATACTTAGAATGTATGCACATTTAACAGAGGCGTAGTGAGGGTATGGCCAATGTGGCCCCGGCCATAGGCGCTATTACATAGGCGCAAAAATTTAGATTTTTCAAGTTTTTTTTTTTTTTTTTTTTTTTAGAATGGCGCAATTTTCTTTCTTGTCCATAGGCGCCAAAATTCCTCACGACGTCTCTGACATTTAATCATACAAATACAACATTTATTTTACAAATGATATTCTATCTTTTTCACTTTAACTACTTGAATACAAATTCTACCCTACGGTTCTTCTTTATGAACTGGCCAATAACATCGTCATAAAAATTTGGTTGTAACTTAATTTTCCCAAGCAACACGCGCTCTTGCAAAGGCTGGTTGAAGCTCACTGGTTAGAGCTACTTTGACTGCGTATGGCCTTGTGTTTAAGACGACGTGAAGGGAGCGGAAATGGCAATGCGCGCGCATGAAATCACAGTGCTGCTGCGAGGAACTAGAAGCTCCTACAACCAAGCAAGCCAAGGTAGCTTTGACTAGACGAGCAAGCATCGGCCTTATACACAACGCAAAGCTCAATTATTGCCGCGCAAACTTAAGGCGTCTTCTGTCTACAAAAAATAAAAGCCTAAATGGAATGCTTATAAATGCATGCATTTATTAACAAATAAATATTACTTCTTTCTAAATTAATGAGCTGCACAGCAAGCATAACAAGCATGGAGAATTCGCCCCCATAATTATACTAATTCCATAACAAAAAATGGACACGAATAGGACAGCTGAATACAGACACGCTGATATGTTAGCCAAATACCCATAAGAACATGAAACGTGCCATACAAATCGCATGTACATGATGCAGTTGCCTGATCTATCATAAATGCGCTCATCTTCATTTGCGTCATTATTTTTAAATTTTATGCTAGACCCAAATGGTCATGTAGATTTGCTAGAAATATATCTTGTTCAAGAAATCTTTCCAAGAGAAAGGTGTATAAATCTTAACACCAAACTGAAGATGTGTTTACTATCAGTGCATATTTTTGCAGTTTTATGGGATTAATCATTTGAGTGTAAGTAATATAAGAACCAACAAGAAGTCAAAAACATCTTGCATATGACATTTTACTGCTGAAAAACAGAAGGAAAAGATCCTGGCTAACTTAAATATATCATAACCACAGAAATCGGGAACTCAAGCCTCTCGCTGTGCAGTAAACAAGTTCGTATCGTTTTGACGGAAACATCCCTAGCGGATATAGAATAAGCCTTGCAGTCTATGTAAACACTTTTCAAACAAAAACTTTTGTTTTGAAAAGCTACAGCATTTATCAATTACTTTCGAAATGTTACACTAGAAATGCTTTATTCTATTCTTCACTTGCAGTAAAATGCAACTTTCAATATATTTAATTAAAATATATCATTTTCTTTACTGAAAAATTAGCATATGGAAATTAAGCATAAGAATAAGGAGAAAATTAAAAAATTTTCAGGACGGCTCTTCATGCATTTTTGGAAGCTTAATTATACTAGCATAGAGATAAAGCCCAAGACCAGTGAATGAACTGCTTTAATATGATTTGAAAGACGAATCCATGACCAGATGCGAACCCAAAGAAGAATTTACATTCGATATTAATATAAGTAAAAAGGGAAGTCTAGCAATCTCTCGATTACGAGGCACATTTCTTTTATATTATTCTCGCCGTTATTGATTCCTGATGCTACAAATATCTACAAAAAACAGCTCTCTCTCGCTCATAAATAATTTACAAATTTTATTGATTTTAATGATGTTCTGTGTTAAGCAGTTCTTGAAAATTTATATCAGCCACTCACAACTCTTTAAATTTAATTATTTCCTCAACGGTCTTCGATATAAGGAGACTCTCTGTACACTTCTACCCAGTGTGCGCCACAAAAGCTTGTACGATGGAATTAAATCTTACAATCAAAGAAACAAAACCATTTTCAGCAAAGTGGTATTAAACATTTAGATACTTTAACTTCACTATACACCAATCCTTTAGTAAAATACCTGACATGCAGCAAACGGCAGCAAATCAAAAACTGGACCTAAGGATGGAACGCTACTCAATTTTAACCCATCCTGAAACATGAGTAATCAAACACTATTCACTCCTCGCTAAACGTTAGTCTTATGTAATATGATTTTCTTTATACTCCATGTTTTTCATTTCAATAACCAGTGTTTGTGGGATTATTGAAATACTTGGCATAAATCGAGCAACAGCGTCATTCTAACTGAACAGGTGATAGTTCACAGAAATGTGTAAAGTTCAGCCATTCAGTCTTTGGTAGATCAAGTGTCATTTCACATTTTATTAAGAATCCCCCTATAATCTCTACGGAGCCTAGCGATGATTTCCGTGTGTCTACATCATGGAAATTACCATGAAAAAAAGATTATAAGCTCAGTTTTCAACCTCAGGAACTTTTTCTGGGACGAATTTTTTCAACCGATTCCCGAGTTGAAAAATATTTTCATCTTCTTATGTAGCATGGCATGAAGATAAAGTCAACTTCGGCGATGGTGAGTAAATGGAGCCTCCTGCCGATCTAAAGTGTTAGGACTAGGAGTATCATCTACTCCGGTTGGGGAATGAAAACGAGTGAAAAGGGTTTATTCAAAGGATTTACTGTACTACAATGCATTAAAGTTATGTGATTTAGGAGATCAAATTGTGAGCTAAGGCATTCTGCTGGCCTATAACTACTGCAAAATATCACCAATATTTTTAATCCGTTATTTCCAATTTCAGTTTCTTGAAATGCATTTCAAATCTCTCAAACATCTAATAAGTTATTATTATTACCTGACACCTCCAGAGAGTCCAAAGACTAGTCGTAGGGTGGGGGGGGACACACTACTTCACTAAATATATCTCATCCTCTCCACTACTATTTAATTCTCCAACTACGACACTACTACCATCAACGCCATCTATCGCCCATCATCACCAACAACAGTATCTTTTTTTATTTCTCTGTAAATTACGTGTGTTCTGAAGGTCAATTTCTCTGTACGCGGGATAAAAAACCTGCTACCACCGTATGAGATCGGCTAATTCACCTTCAATTGAAAAGCATATACAAGGATTCCCCCTCGTCATGACGAGAATCGAGCCCAGGTCTTTTCCAATCGAAGGGCGCAGTGTTCCACTATTTTTCCAATTGCGCTACGGCGGCTAAGTTAATTCGTGTTAATCGGTGTAATAGAAATCTGATTATTTACACTAATTTAATTGATTAGTAATTTCAGAAATTAATTTCTCAAAGCAATAAACGGATAATTAAATAATGAAAGACAAAAGGACCTGAAATGTAGAATTTAGAAATCAAATTCTCTATATCAGCACTTTCTTCCCATCTTTTAAAAGTGCGCATTTACAATAACTTAATGAACCCATTTTCTTTAATTTAGCTATTTTACCAACGAAGAGTCCTTACTAACTTTAAAATAACTCGGAAACTTACACGTCTAGCGAGACCCTTGTCTTTATCTAGGCTAGTGTTAAACTTCTTAAGACGGGCATTAAAGCGAAACGCGTTCTTTCTAGCTAGTTACGGCGACGTCGCAATTATTTTGATGAGAATACCGCGTATCAATCCAACGCACTAACACCGAAATGACGAACTCAATGTCCATAGTGTTGCAGGGAAAGCTACTAACAAGAAATGGAGTATTTTGCGTAAGTAGGATATCGAAGAATCCCATCCTAGTCTAACAAAATGACCTAAATGCAATGTAAATTCACAAACGAGTTACGACATCGCAGAAAATGAAGTCATACACCATGGTACCGTAAAGCTCGGATATAAACAATATGGTCCGTAGTCCCGTTTATGTTGTTTTGGTACTCGAACTTAGGATAATCAATGTATCTGCAAAGGCGTGCCACGCACTGTTTATCGTAGCCACTTGTTTCCATGGCAACAGTCATTATAATAGGGTAATAACAGACGCCGTCGCAGGGCGGTGATATCATGCCTAGCATCTATTACAGGTGAATCGTTACCGAAAGAATGCTGTTACTGTACTGTTCAACAAGTGTTGCCCAAAACTTAATCTTGGTACTTCACGCACAGTAAGGAAAAGTACAAGATATCCAAACATTTATCCTTAAAACTCAGGGGAATCGAGCTGCTTATGTTTGTTGATTATTCGTAACAAATTCATTTGAATAAACATGACTCCATTAATTATGGAACTGAATTCTGTTAAAAAGAAGGTCCTTTTACATAGACACATCCATACACAGAAACCAAACCCGAGCAATATAAATAATATAATACCACATAAATGTGGTATTATAGCCAGCAAAGGCTGGTCGATTGGTAGTCTCTGCTACTAATGGCTCACGCAAAAACTTAAGCAAGTTTGAGCGCGGTTAGTAGTTGGAAGGGATCAATCGTTCGATGCTGTTGGCACACTCTCCCTCGATAAGTCTTTGGACTCCCTAGAGGTGTTACATAATAATAATAAATGATATTTACAAATGTCGTAGTGTTACGGAGATCCATGAAGATCCCATTCGTGAAGCAGAATGTTATTTCTCCATGCTTGTCGTTTCGAAAGTCATTCTAAAGAATTTACAGACATTCCAAGAATGCCGTCCATACCAACCCTACAGACAATACGATCTTGATGTGATCTGTAGTGATTTAGAAAATACTACAAAATACGAATAATCATAAATATCCTTCACATATTTTCATACGGAAAGGAAAACATCACTTTGAATTACCTCCTTCAATGTACGATCCTCGTGATTGTTATGTAATGATTCCAAATACCGTTTGTTTAGTGCATTTCTGGCCCTGTTCGGAAATGGCCTGCAGTTTTCGTTGTGTTCTTTTAGCGTGCAGAAGAACAATAGTGGTAGGAAGACAAATCTGGTGAACAGAAAGTAAAGAAAACTACTAAGAGATATTGGGCTTGGCTAAAAATTACTGAGCGCTCAGGGTCGAGTGATATGTCTCATCATAGAACAGGCCTGTCGTTCGGGAAAAAATTTATGACTCACAATTCCATTGTATCAAAGCAATCAGTATTCGGTGACCATTTTAAAAATCGAAATACCACTTAAGTATTTCTCAAACATTTTTCCTGAATACATAAGATCAGCAATCGTACAAGACTCCAGACTTCTATTTGTTTTGAAATCTGGTATGAGTTAAGAAAGTGTACAAGATTTCAATGAATATATATATAAATGTGATTTAATAAGTCTCCCTACGTAATTATTTTCAGTAATTAAGGTCATTATCTGTATTTCTGTTTGCAATGTGTTTGAACTATATTTCGTCTGCTTAAATGCCTTAATTAGCCTCAGTAGTTCACAAGGGGGATTTAAACCCAGGTATTTTGAACCAAAGGCCTTATCGGAATCGGTGAGTTAGCCTATCACATATGGAGTGAATTTTTCATCCTTCAATCATTGATCAGGGTACACTACCCGTCCTAGGGGATAGAACACGTGAAAGGAAAAGAAAATATCCTGAACGTGATAATTAAAGCAAATATGTAATATCATACAGTAGTGTATAATACTGTAATGTTACATTGTTAGTAAATTATATTATTGCAATTTATTCTCAAATAATTGGCAAATCGTAATTAAATATTAGTACGAAATATTACAATCTTCACACTCCAAAATACTAGGATTACTAAACTTAGTTGAACAATCGTAGAAAACGAAGTATTTCTGAAGTTTAAGGAGTTCAATTATTGATATACAACACTACTAAATTCGCAAAGCTAGTTAAAAAATCGATTTTTAGCAAAGCAAGGCTTTAATATTTATTTCCGCTCTACAAAAAAAGAGAATTGCCGCTTTTTTCTTAAATTTCTTTGTATTAAAACTTGCAATTTCAAGTTATCCAACTAAAGGATAACTTGAAATTGCAACTAAAATTATCCTAGGGGCGTGCACTTGTACCCTCTTTCAGCGCAGTCAGAGTATTATTGAATTATAAGCATGGCAAAAAAAAAATCTGATGCCAACTGTGGTTGATAGCGATAGATGGCCATTATATGGTGCTCAAAATTAAACAGATGGCATATAAAGTTTGGAAATTCTGATCAAAAGAACCCATGTTACAATCTACTCTTCGATTTTAAGTCAAGCAGGCCACTTAAAAAACATTTCACCAAAAAGAAGCTTCAGATATATTAAAAACTTCGATAAAGAGGGGGGGAGGGAAATGGAAGTGCATTACTATAAATAAGAACTGACATAGTCAAGCGATTTCAAAATCTCCCCAGCGAAGATTATAACGATTGCGGTTATCAAATCAGTGCTTAAAATTTCAAATAATCAAAAGAGCTGTCCAATGAAAGCCTTTTTTTGTTTATCTGAAATTAAGTAATTTGATGACCATTTTATGTAATTTTGTTTATCTGAAATTAAGTAATTTGATGTCCACCCGAAATAAAATAGTAACAAACATTAATTTCGTCTATAAATTAAATTATAACGAATATTTAGACATCTCTAATAAAATTAACAAATTCTCATAAGTAAAGAGTCTCCATAGCTCAATAGGTATAGAACGAAGCCCTTTGATTAGAAAGACATGGATTCGAATCTCATCTAGGAAGCGAAGACTATCAATTAAATACAAGATTAATAACGGAAAAACTCACGTAAAAAAGCTATTTAATAGTAAAATTTTCGCCTGCGTGTCACAGGCATCTTCGGTACATTTAAGCTAAAATTAAACAATAACTGACAATTCCAAAAAGCGCCACCTAAGTAGCTAATGTAAGATAACTAAAAAGGTCAATAAATTTCCTAACTAAAAAAAAAATATTATATATACAATAAAAAGTAAGGGAAGATTAGCTGATTTATAAAGTACTATCTCCCATAAAGGGAATAGACGTAAACCATTGGATCTGTTTAAGTTAGGAGAATGAAGTAAAGTTTCACATGTTTCTTTATAAAGCCGTTCCATGAGGAACCGACTTTTGTGAAGGACTTGTCTTTTTCCAATGAACTCTCTAGTTGAAATGTCTAGTGATGATGGCCAGATTGTTCAGGTATAAGAACACCAGTCTTATATTCAATACCTTGAACCTGAACAGTCTGGCCTTGCAGAACATGCCATCATCACTAGACAGAGTTCATGGGAAAAAGACAAGAGTCCTTCACAAAAGTCGATTCCTCATGGAACGGCTTTATAAAGAAACATGTGAAACTTTACTTCACTCTCCTAACTTAAACAGATCCGATGGTTTACGTCTATCTCCTTTATGGAAGATAGTACTTTATAAATCAGCTAATCTTTCTTAACTTTTTATTATATAATTTTTTGCCATTTTTAGTTATCTTACATTAGCTACTTAGGTGGCGCTTTTTGGAATTGTCAGTTATTGTTTAATTTTTGCTTAAATGTACCGAATATGCATGTGACACGCAGGCGAAAATTATACTATTAACTAATCTTTTTTACGTGTTTTTTCCGTTATTAATTTTGTATTTATACGTCTTCTCACTGTATTCCCTTATTAAAACATAATCTATCAATTCTTTTCAACTGGAGGTTAGTTAGCCGGTCTCATACGGGGATGGCAGAGTTTTCCCGCAACCAAGCAAACTAGCCAGTAGAACTTGAAAGATCGTGGGCACTTAAGTGCCTGTTAGAACCACTGAGGAGGATGACTATGAAATGGAATGATAAACAAAACATTAAGACTAGCAATAGTTATCAAAAAAAAAGCACACTAAGAATATATAATACTTGATCATACCCAACATTATATATGGCAGTGAAATATGGACAGTAGGAGAAATAGATAAAAGAATCATTACAGCACAAATTAAATATGAGTACAGCAGTTATACAAGAATAAATAAAAAGAGAAATGAAGACATATTGAAAGAACTAACCCAAACTGTAATCATGGAAACCACAGAAAAATGCAGAACCAAATGAAAAGAGCATCGTATGGCAAAACACCCAGGAAGATGTGCAAACCAAAAGGCCACAGAAACAGATAGATGAAACGCTGAACCAACACCGAAACAGGCCACCTGACCTAGATTCGTGAAAAGAGGAAGAATTTTGGGTATTCTGTTTGGATAATCTTCAACCTGCTTCCGAAATTAGAAGAACGAGATGCTGTCTGAGTTTCCTACTAATTTTCAACCAAAGTTGCGTTAGCCGTTCTTTACAGTTTTTTTCCTGCTGCAAAATATACTAACCAGTCGACAACAGAACATGAATGATAGATGACACATCGTCTTACATCCTTAGTTGTCTCTGTATTAATTCCAAACTCAACAATATGGCCCCAAGATGCAACAGAGGCCTTTTTTTTTTATAATAGGATGTAATCGGTTTTATTTTCATGCATGTTTTAAGTGCCAACACTTTTTCTGTACTTTTTGACTATAACATAACAGCTGAATAGAATAAATATAGAAGAGCATTCAGAAACGGTGAGTAGAATGACTAAGATAATGCCAATCCGAGTCTTCGAATATTGCTGACACTAACATTCGGAAATTAAACTTTATATATAGTTAATAAAAATTATTTTAGAAGAAATCCTCTAAAACCTTTTCATTTTCTTTCATAAAGGCAGTAGGCCTTAAACTTTTAGAAATCAAATCAGCTTCGCCTCTCACCATTGCTATAGTCCAAACGCATTGCAAGGGATACAGTGCTCTAAATTCCTGATTCTACGTGGTATTTGTTTGTACGTACTCACGTGTTCTGCGGTCGATTTTACCGAGTTAACGAATTAAATATGAACATCATTGAATCGGCCATAGTGACATTTATTTCTTTCGTTCTATGTGCGATTCGTAAAGCAAACAAGAATGGAGCTAAACAGAAGTTAACTAATATATTATGCGATATGTGTTTGTGTCAAGTATCGTTTCAGGTTTTAAGGTCCTCGTAGTAGTATGGTTGGAAGAATAACGGGACAAATGCACCCTTGATTTGTTCGATTCTCGCTGTAACGAGAGGAATCTACATGGACTTGCTTTTTTTTTTTTTTTTTTTCAGTTGAAGGTGAGTTTGGTCGACCTCAAACGAAAGTAGTTTTCCTTTTTTCCATTAGCAGAAACTCTACATCTCAATGAATAACGCATGCAATTAACAGACAAGAGTGAGCAGAATGTTACGTGGTCTGGATGGTGGATTACGTAGTGTGCAAGAGTGTAGAGTGCCTGCCCGCAATGAGTCCGACTTCATGGAGGTGTCACCTAATAACTATACGATGCATTCTTAAATAAATTCACACAGGATTAAGAGAAGTTTTTCCCCAACGTACTTATTAAAAACAGCATTATTCAAAATCGAAACCGTTACATAACAAAGTAAAACTGCGCTGTATTCAGAAAAGCATTATAAAGGAAGTTCCAGTGTTCAGATCTAGTTTGTTGTTACTAAAATGTAACCGAGTTTTACTATTGGTGAATTTTAATTAAAATTTATTTTATAAATTAAACATTTAATACTTCATCACGCAAAGTAGTGAGGGACAGGATTTGGGTATTTAGGGGAAGTGAAACATAATGTAAACAAATAACCTGAGCGGTTTCAAAATAAGCGACATATGGAAATTAAACTTACATTACTGAAAAGCGAAATGGTAAAAATTCTGATATACTTGTCTTTCTTAGAAAATTACTGAAGTTGTCCTTTTCTTATTTGATGGCTCTTTACCGTGTCTGCAGTTTTTTACTCCTTCACAACAACATTTGAATAAACGGTTTTCTGATGTATGTGGAAATTCAATTTGGCGTTGCACGGGCGATTTTAAAGAGCTGTCAGCAAAATTCCGGCGCGAAACAGTGTTCGGGCGTTCCTTTTTACAATCAAAATCAACGCGTAGAGATAGCCGTGAGCTATCTCGACGCGTCTATCACAGTCAACTGTATGTAAGATTACGAAAAAATAAATTTGCCCTGTATCGAATAAAAAGTGAAATGATCAACTGCCTAGAAATTTTGAAGTGTACTGTGACATGATGTACCATTTTGGTACATATGCCGTCATCTGTCATAGTGAAGTGGACTAAGACCAGCTACTACAGAAAGAAAACCAGAGCAAATCGACTTTCTTTCCCGTTTAACTATCGAAATTCAAATTTCGAGCACTAGTCAAGAAAAAAAATATATAAAACAATTAATCGAACAGCACTAGTATACAAAACATTCTCCTTCAAGTGGTTCTTCTTCAGATATAAAAAATCTGAATTACTGATCTGTGACTCCTCGAGTATAAATTCTTGAAGTCAAACTGTTATCGTTACATAAATCGCGAACCAAAGAAGTAGTCTTCCCCGCTTGGAAAACTACTGCCTGCTGAAAATGGAATGAAGGAAATGTCATTTAAGATTTTGACTGCCAATGTGCAAAATCATCGTATTTATTCTATATACAAGTTCCCGGGCTTTAAAAGAAAGACAACGGATTGAAAGGAAAAAAAATTATTGGCACGCACTGTGTTTATCATTGCTTCTATCCCTTTCAATTTTGTTATCTAAAAGTGGAAAGCGAAGAATCGTGAAGGGTGAACAGCAATCCAATTCTAATACGGTTGCGTTCTTTTGGACTGCGTCTAATCTCATTTGTGGAAAGAAAATAAAAATAAAAAAGGTGTGTGGGGGGGAGGGGGAACAACTTCAATATTCAGTATTTTCTCTTAGAGAATATTTCTCTTCACAAAAACTACCACTATCGAATCTCCATCGTTCGCTGTGGACCACTGCACTGCATTCGTCTGAACATATGAAGTCAAAAAAATTCGCTTTATTTTCCCAGACTGATACAGATGGTTTCCTTCAGTAATTTGTTTAATATTTATTAAATTATTATTGATGCTACTCTATCTAATGAAAGCCAGTTGTTCGAAAAGTAGTAGAGAGAACAACTCAAATATTACAATCCTACTAGAACGAAAATGCAATTCCACCTCTTACTCTATGAACATAATACGTGCGCAAATTGAAACCATTTTCTTCTGTCATGACGTAACTTCCTATATTTAAAGTTAACATTCATATAAATTTTACAATCTTCTTACGACAGTCGAGCAATTAAGCTGCTGATAATGGTGAAATGTGCTAATTTCTCAGTAGTGTATTTAAATTTTATCTTTGCGTTTTTAATCAGCTTAGTGGCTGGTATTATGGGTAAAGCAACTACTCGGGTTTCTGTAAATTAAGGAACAAAAAGAAGAAAAAAAAACGACAACTCAAAACTAGAATTTTTATGCAACCGGTGAAAAGCGGTATGATATGGGATGTGACAAAAACACCCACAAAAATTGTAAATAAATAGTTTAATTCAGTAACAAATGGGTGCATGAAAACAATGGTCAAAAACAATAGATCAAAAAAGATTGTCAAAAAAAACAATGGTCAATAAGATTGTCAGTGTCTGAAATAAAGAATGTGGTCGCTCCTCACAGCAAATACAGCGCTCAGAACAATGTTTCACACTATTTATAATGACGTCCAGAAGCTTAATTGGTAACACAACTATAGTTGTGACCCATGGCCTTCCTTCACGGTATCTCCGCCATGCTGTTTGTGATTGCTGGAATTGGTTCCACAGTCTTTGAGCCACAGCACGACCCCCCCCCCCCGAGTTAATTAATGGGGATTTTTCTCTTTGCACCTTAATTTATGGAGACCAGTGTATGAAGTCATTTAGTATCTCTCCTAAAACTGTGCGTGTTCTCCGGCCAATGAAACCACTTTGTAACACTGGTATACAACCTTTTCTTCTGCAAAGATTCAGATCCGCCGCCACAAGGTCCAAAAGTATGCCTATCCTTATACAGCTTCAGTAATCTGTCTCCATTACGCTAACAAAGTACAAATGTGTATCGTCATGGCAACACTTTTTTACTCATTTTTTTATCACACATTTTTATCACACTATAAATTGGTAGCCCACAAGAGGCTACCCACAATCATCTGTTTTATATAAAAGTGACTACGGAGTGTTTAATTGAACTTCTAAATTGTAACGACGAGTTGGTTCCCTCCTTTTGGCAAAGTGCCAAGCAGTAAGATGTAGCCAAACTTGTAGCAGCATCATTTGCATTTAGTTATTATTTCTACTATTTTACGACAAATGAAAACAAGCAAAATTGGAGTGGGGGTGGGGGTGAGGGGATAACCGTTTGGATAAAAGCGGAGAGGATAAAAGCATATGAAGGAAATCCTTTGAGAAATTATGAAGATGGGCACTAATAAAATTATGGCAGAAAAATGTATTAAGAAAAATTAAAGGAGCTGATTATATCGAAGAGAGAAAAAAAGACGTTGAAATAAAATTAATATTTCGCAATCATCGAGAAACAATTAAAGAAACCACAGCAAGCATGAAATCAATTCTAATCTTCAGGAAAATACCTTAATGGACTGAACTACATTTCCGTCAAGCGCTTACCAATAAAACTGTTCATTACCAGAG
Organism: Typopeltis vanoorti; assembly: GCF_054136105.1. Lineage (NCBI taxonomy): Eukaryota > Metazoa > Arthropoda > Arachnida > Uropygi > Thelyphonidae > Typopeltis > Typopeltis vanoorti. The sequence continues at coordinate 86,330,563 of NC_143561.1, read as the reverse complement.
ATTCCGCTTTTATCTTTGTCTTCACGAGGCATTTCCTTCAATTGCTGGTCATCTGCACAACTGGGATGCTACAGATGCAACTCTCGTTAACCAAACAAAATGCATTCACTGACAAGCCTATTGGGATTTTAATTTAAATACCTTCAAAATTACTGACAATACACATTTTAAATAGAGCTGTCGTAAAAAATTACAACAGCTATATTTATAACCCCCTCCAATTTCTTAAATAATTCTCGAATATCCACTCTAAATGTTGTTCAGATCCAATTACTTAATGCATTAGCAGACAACGTTAAACCTTACAAATTTATCCTAAATTACACTTCTACTGTGAAAAATATCGTTCCTTTCTCTTCGGTCTTCAAGTTGTTGCTGCGTACAAATGACAGCAGAGGGAGACACTCATAAATTCCAATTCTTTAGACAGGAGCATGTGGTGAAGAAGATAAGATTATAGTGGTTATTCCGGTGTCAATAGGTCTGCACACTCCTTTTAAGTTGAGCACGAATTTTTTTTATTTATTCATTTATATTTTTCTTTCTTTTTATCAGTGAAATGTGTGCTTTCACACAGGTTAGTGTTGCTACACTTCCTTATAATGTAGGTCGACGTTCGTGTCAAGGAAAGGAAGCAGCAACAGACGAAGAAGCTGATAAGAATAAGCTTACAATTTTGAATATTTTCAAGTGGAAAGTTTAACAAATCGCGTTTTTTTTATTCGCACAAAAGGACATTTTAAATAAGATTTATCATAAAGAATTTTCCAGTTATTAAACAACTTAGTAAATAAGCATTCCACAAACGATGGTGAATCCTGTTCAGGAGAAGTTCAAGAGGTCATCTTATAACCTCGGAAAAGTACAACTCCTACGATACAGAAGCATTTATCTCACCGCAAAACTCAATGATTTCAGCAATAAGAGTTACTATGTTATATGAACATTCACACTCGCACACACACACACTCAATGACGTCAAAAATGACAATGACAAAAAAAAGTAAATGCTTACTTTTTTTTTAATTCTTCGAATATTTGTTATTAAAATGGAAATGTATGGCTGTGAATTTTAATGACCTGTCAGATGTCAATCCACCTCACAAAAACTCGCTATTCGGTGAGGCTTAAAATGTTTTAATTACCATCATAAAAACCATACGGGTTACATGAAAAGAAATAAAGGGGAGGGAAATTATCATCTCTGATAAAGAATGCAAGTGAGACTATCAAAGCATACAGAATCTGTAGTTGTGATACAGCTGAATTCTACCCGTTCCTTTTTGTGGAGACATAAGAACAAGGCATATTTTGGAGCTTCTACCAGGCAGTACGTACCCGCATCCCTAGACAATAACTAAACATTAAAACGAGTTAAAATTGCCTTGAATGCTACATGCTAAATTAATTTAACAAAACAGAACACTGCACTTCTCTTCCCTTTGTTCGTTTATTGTTGGAGGAGTGAAAATATGATTTTAGTGGACCGGCGCCACACTACTAGCCGAAATGAAACATTCATCGCTGTTCTTCCCAAAATCATTACTCATAGTCGAAAATCAGCGATCAACTGAACATTTATAGATGGTCATTCAAAGAAAAATTTATACCGAGTACGCATCCTTTGGGCATCGTTGTACGAATAGCGAAGGAGGTGAGGAGGTTGTTAAAACGACCGCTGGTTTTGGATAAAGATAAGGATACTTGAAGCGCGTATGTTGTACTGGGTACATCCTAACTGACACTCGCGAGCATGATCTTGGCGTCCTTGTTTGCAGGAGTGTTATTCCCGGGTGGGGAGTAACTCTCACTAGCGAAATTTGGGCACTTTGCCAACTGCTATTACAATACGTAGCACGATGCTTCCAAATTACTGCAGGCCCCTTTTTATTGATTACTCGACTGGACAGAAGCCAAAAAGGAGCAGGTCGTCTGCAATGATCAGCTACGTTATTTTCCTGTCAGTTTCACTTCAGATGACGCACAAGCAGCAAGATTTCCACAATCAGGAATCAGCTGGCATACTCATTGAGAATGTTTATGGAGTGTAAACTCAAAATTCTGGAAGAATACGACTCTTTTAAAGAAAACACCAGATTTACAATAGCATATTACAAACTATGAGAATGTTTTGTTTGTGAGAGAATAAATGGGTTTTAAGGATTTCTCCGTACTACTATTACGGAATTCAGGAAGTAGAGTAGGGGGAAAAAATCAGAACATCAAGACTAGAAGAAAAACAATTAAGGAAACGACTACAAGACAAAGGGTATTCGTAACAGCATTCTTGTACAGCGACACTCGTTATTACAATGGCAAGGTTGAACTGTTGAACATAAAACCAATAAAAATGAAATTATGGGGGATGCAACGGAATCAGGTGTGAACAACAAAAATCACAGACTTAAGCGTATATGCAATATAGCTATACAAAATTAAACAAGCACTTATAATTGTTTACACACAATAGTGTGAAGCGGATCGCAGTAGCATTTTTGAATGTGCGCATGTCTTCTGTGTAAGCAAGAACAATCACGATGTCTGAACAAAAAAAAAAAAAAAAAAAATGCCATATGCCAAAATTTAGTGCATTTATGTAAAATCTTACCTTTTTTTTTATTTGGGGTAATATTTAAAAAATTTTGCTTGGCCATAACATGTTTGACTGAAACCAAAATCACTCGACAATTTAATAATCCTAAAACCAAATTTTATTACAGTCATAGGCCTGCTTGGCGTATTTCCAACCTATAGGTTGGAGTCCTACCGTGGTTAATGATGTTTTGTAAATATCTTTAGCTGATGAATTTCACCGCGCGGTGAGGCCACCTCTGCTTAGTTGAGGTCCGAAATAGGTTGAGAAAAAAAAAAAAAAATCCATAAAACTGCTAGAAGTTTTTCGATATTTCCTGTCAGCTCACCCATGGTACTAATACCAATACTAACGTATCATTAGGCTAAATAGCATTTGTGGTGGGATTAACATTAGTTAATCCCACCACAGTTAACATTAGTTAACAGGTGCTGAGAATACTGCACTAGGCAGTATTCTCAGCACCTGTTCTAATAATTTGTCAATAAATTAGACTAAAACTAAATAACCTGGACAGTGTACATTTTTTTTTTGGTTGTAATTCTGTCCACCAGGGGGAAGTCAATGAAATATGTAATTTCGATACGCCTTGCCTCTCAGTATCCGTGCAAATAGTCTGAAACAAGAACTGGAATTTAACCATCTTTTTGTACAATTCCAAATACCTAATTTCAATAAAATATATTCGGCCAGTCTCGGAACCTTGCCAAACCAACCTAATCATTAAAAAGGCATATAATTTCTTAATTCAGAAAGAGGGATATATTAATCCTTTTAAATAAGTAGCATTTTTGTCGAAATTATATTACCCAGGCTTCTTACTGATCAGATTTTTTTTTAAGAAAAGGACGCCTTTATTGATATTGAATCATGATCAATAAAACTCTTAAAACTACGTTTATCTCCATAATGATTGACAATGAAATACAAATATGAGTAATGCAAACATTGTGTTCATTAAACCTTTTCTAAGGAAACTGCAGCTGACTAATGGTTCATTTGACATGTTAAGTGCAAAGGCGTATTGCATATTCCTTGCTTTTTTTTTTTTTTTTTTTTTTTAATCACTAATATTTGCAGTTCCAGAGGCGATGATCTGAAGTAGGAAACATTTCTTAGGAGTGTTATCACAAAGAAAGGAAAGTAGTGTTGGAGGGAAAAGATACTGATTCTGTACGTTCCGTTCCGTGTGCGTTAAAACACCTCAAAGCATTACTTTGCATAGTTCAAGAATATTTTGTTGTTGTAATGATTGGTCATAATTAGGTTATAATTCAGTTCTCTAAAAAAAAAAACTCATAAAT